>NW_021703778.1:99134718-99203183 GCF_005190385.1 Monodon monoceros
ACACACACACACACACACACACACACACACACACACACACACACACTTATTCCCATAAACCAGATTTCTTCCTCACAAGTGGATGGTTCTTATTATAGTTCCTGCCTACAGCTGCACCTGGGCCCTAAGCGGCAGCACCATGCCAAGGGTTGAACAAGAGCTCTGAGAACTATTCGAACTACTAGAAGGCCATCTCTAGAGAAGGGGCGTGACAGTGGAGGGGAAGGGAGAGGGCTCAGACGCCTCATCCTCTGGCTTGCAGAAAGCAATGACGGTGGGAGGGGTGAGCCAGCTGACGGACACCAGCAAGTACACGGGCACCCACAAGGAGCGCTTTGACCAGAGCAGCAAGGGCAAAGGCATCGCGGGACGGGAGGACATGACTGACAACTCAGGCTACGTGAGTGGCTACAAGGGTGCTGGCACCTATGATAAGAAGGGCAGCAACTAGGGAGTAGCGTCATCTTAGCCTGCCGGCCCTCGACGCTGCACCTTTAACACCGGGGAGCTTGGGGGACAATAAACATCTGTGTGTGCGGCAGCTCATGGGCTCTGTTTTCCACCAGGGTGAGGGAAGAGGGGCCCCTTGGTGCAGAGACAGAGAGAGGAGCTGAGAAACCCAAGGATGGGGGTTCTCAGCACCACACCCTTTACTCTACTTGGCCTCCCCGCCATTAGGTAGCATCCCCTTCAACAGCAGCTTCTAAGAACACGGCTGAGGAATATATTTGGAGATAAGAGAGAAGCTAGATGTGGAGGCAAAAGTATTTGCTACTTGTGTTCACATAATACTGATATCCATCCCCTTCGACCTGCCAAAGGGGAGTAGAAATTCCTGATTGGAGCTAGTAGGACCCAGGTATTAGCAACTAGACCCTTCCCGGTCTCCACCTTCCTAATGTGTTGTAATCCATGTTTTGTTTGGGGAGAAATAGAAACCAGAGAGGGTGGGCCAAAGATCTACTTAGCCTAACTCCTGTTATGAGTTTATTCTAGAGCTGATGGGGAGGGAGAATCCATTTTCAACACCCAGCCTGGAACTGAGTTTTACCCCACCCCACCTCCATCATGGTAGACATGGAATGGAAGATCCTACTGACTGCCAAGGGTAGCCCAGGAAGATGGCCAGAGGTGGGTGGCCTCCAGGACTCTGAGAGCAGGAGTTCTGGTGCACTGAGGAAAAAGGAATGAAATCAGAACTAATTCAGATGTGTTTTTTTATCTTTTTATTTTGCAGTGATTCACAGGCAGATGCAAAAAGTACAGACAGGCCCCATGTATCCTTCACCCAGTTTCATCCAATGGTTATATCTTACATAATTCAGATATGGCTTTAAAACCTTCTGTGACTACAGCTGGGCCCACTTCACCCCTGCCTTGTCAGAGGCAGATTCTGGAGTTTGGGGGATGTTAGGAGGAGGTTGGGAAGTAAAAGGATGCAGGAATCTGGGGGGAATAGGTCAGAGAAGATAATTTGGAAATCCAGTGAACCAAGCTGAGACGGATGGAAGGAAAAGAGGTCAGAGAAGAATAAAGGGTGATAAAGAGGTTGGGTGTGTAGGGGAGAGACTGCACTGGGCTCCGTGGTGGAAGGAGGACAGAAAGGACAGGTTACATGAAGAGGAAATCAGTGATTCCATAGAGAGGAACAGACTGAGAGCTCGGGGGAGGGAGCGTGGCCTGGAGAAATGAAGCTAATACGAGTCTAAGACTCTCAGGGAGGTTCCTATAGCTGGAGATACCTACCATGTGGGTGAGGGAGTAGAGGGAATCATAAGGGAAAGGGGGAAGACTGAGAAGGGAAGGGTGACAGGGATGGGGATTTGAGACTCGGAACTGGTACCATGGTGTGAGCTGAGGCTCTGGGCCTCCAGCCACGATACAGGATCTGGCCCAGTAGATGGACTGTCACTGCCAACTGGACACAGTCAGCTTCTTGGGTGGGTGAAACTGTCTGTGGGAGAGGGAGGGTGGTGGCAGGAGTGATGGGGGGAGATAAGTTAGAAAGAGCCTAGAAGACAGTACAACTTTGCACGGTGACCAAAGCTCTGGACATATTTCCTATCTCCCTGGTCTCTTGGGAGGGGATCCTGCCTACATTTGAAGCCAGGAAGGAAGCCTTGTACCAGGGATCAGAGCTTCAGGAGTGGGGACAGGCTGGTCTGTAGCGGCAGTAGGGGGGGCTAGTTCAGACTTAACACGTCCCATCCCTAGTAGAGGCCCATGATATCTATCGGTTCAGCATCATACTTTTGGGAGCAGAGCAGATAGAGCCTTTGGTCGGTTAAGGTGCTGGTGTAGTAACAGCTGGTGGGTGGCTGCTTGGAGCTCAGGGAGCAGATTGTGAGGGGGAAGGAGTCCTGGGTGACTGTACAATATTCATTGTAATTCTCACAGAAGCTCTCGCTGTACTTGCAGAACTTCTTGATGGCGGTCCACAGGGCATGTAAGACATAATGGATCTTTGGGCAATACCAGCTTTGTTGTCTGCCCCATACATAGGACATCAGACCATTACAGTAGCCCCGGAAACCCTTTGCGTAGTTAACCTTGGGATAGTCGATATGTAAGGTACGGAAGTTCTTGATGGCAAGCTGTAGCTGGATGTTTTCGACCAAAGCTGGCTGGAGGAACAGGAGCTGGACCACAGGTGGTGTGCCATTCTTCCTGCTGGCAGAGTTAAGGTGGTTGGAAGCAGAGGTGGGTCTCGAGTGGCTCTCCGCCCCTTCCCAGAGCTTCCAGTGTGCCCCCAGTCTCCCCTATGTGCCTTCCCCTATGCCCTCAAAGCCGGACTGTGCTTCAGAGATCATCCGGCCCAAGTCTTCATGCCTCAGAGAGAGGAGACATTTGCCCAAGGTCACCCATCTGGTCAGCCACCTCTAGCTTGGTCTACCTTAGGGTCTCAGCCTCACCCAGTCCGGGAGCTGTAACACTTACGAAATATGAGGTCCAACTGGTCCTTGGGTGAGAGACGCTTCCCCTTTATCCCTGGCCCAGTTAATCCTTCTGGTAAAAATGCAGAGAGTCCAGAAGGGACAGGCTCAGCTACACTTCTCTGACTGAAGTGGAAGGACAGGAGCTGGAGGACAGCAGGGCAGGGGTGGGATTCTTCCTTCCTGAGGCCAAGGACAGCCCAAAGGTAAGAAGAGCCTAGAAAGGTTTCTGGATGAAGACCAGTCTGAGAGGAAGGACTGTCCCCTGGGTTTGAGGAGCCCCTGTGCTGACGGGGGTGGATGGGGGGGAGGAAAGAGACATTGCTTTCTGGTCTTCTCCTCTCTGGTGTCATCAGAACACTTAGTTCCAGCCTCCTTGCGAGAAGTCCCGAAGTTCTTGGGTTTCCTTTGATGTCTTCTCTGGTTCACAGGCCATGCTCCTGTGGAAAAGCGACAAGGAAAGCACCGTCATGTTCCTGAGGAACAAAGTGCTGCTTATTCCTGACCCTCAGAGAACAGAGGGTCTTCCGCTCTCTCATCCCACTCACTAGATCCCCGGAGGCCAGGTACGCAAGGGCCTCCCGCCTGAGTGTCGGGCTGAGAATCAAAGACCTCGGTGTGGACCGCCCCCCCCACCATCAACTTCACTCCAATCGTGATCACACTGACACTCTCACCTGTAAACTCAGGCCCTCTCAGAGTCACAGCACTCCTGGAAATCTATGCATGCCGACCCCGAAGCCTGAAACTTGTCAGGTGGGATTAGACAACACAGCCTGGACTTGAGGGGGTGTGGACCGCCTGTGTCCAGCTGATCTTGCTGTAGTTTGTCATGTTGGAAAAAAGGGCCAGCCTCCTAACTCTTTTTCATCAACACCTGCCCCTTCATCAGAACCAAAGAGCTAGCTCCCCAGAGCCTGCCAGCCACAGTCCTTGACGCCCACAGGCGTCTCAGCCTTGCCTCCACGCACCTGTTGTCCAGGTTGGACAGCTTACCATTCTCTCCCTGGAGAGCGGGAGAAGGGAGTCAAAACAGAGAATGCTGAGTGTCCCAAGGCCAGTGTGTAGTTCAGGAAGGGTGGGGGGCGCATGAGAGAGTCGCATGGGTGTTCCTCGTTCACAGCCCCCTTAAACTTGCTCTTTCTGACATCACAAAGCAGAGTCCAACACTGAGCCCATCCTTCCCCACCTCACTTTCCCTGCTGCCTTGTCCCTTTCCTCAGTTACTTAGGCAAGAAATCTGAGAGTGGTCCTCGACCCCGCCCTCTCCTTAATCCCACCTGTTTGGAGGCGGTACCGCATGGTGGCTCAGAGCAAAGCTTTTGAGTAAAACAGACCAGGAATTGCATCCTGGCTCTACTGCTTCCAGGCTGTACACCATCAGTCTAAGTTCACTAAACCGGTATAAGCTTCAGTTTCTTCATCAGTTAATGAAGATAATATTCTGTACCTCGTGGCAGTCTTAGGATTCGTTAAGATGTATATCAAGAGCTCTTAGCCCAGGGCCTGGCACACGGTGAGTACTCAATCCGAGCATGAGTCCATCAGTCACGCAGCTCTGACAATCTTTTTTTTTTTTAATTAATTCTTTAAAAATATTTATTTATTTGTTTAGCTGCGCCAGGTCTTAGTTGCGGCGTATGCGATTTTCGTTGTGGCATGCGGGATCTAGTTCCCTGACCAGGGATTGAACCCAGGCCCGCTGCATTGGGAGCACAGAGTCTTAACCACTGGACCACCAGCGAAGTCCCAGCCCTAACAATCTTAACTAAAACTTTTCCCGAACCAGTCTCTTCCGTTCCTATTTCTTCCCCTGCTCAGGCTTTCCCCTCTCCTGGACACCACACACTCTCCAACTCCAGGAGGACTCTACACCTCATAGGACAGAAGACCTCCATGACCTGGCCGCCATCATGTCTCCAACTGCATCTCCATCTCTGCCTGCTTCCCCCAGTGGTGCCCACCACCTCTCGCTCACGTTATCTCCTCTACCCAGCATGCTGCTCTCTCTTCCCGCTCTCACCCCTGTCAGTTCCGCTGGGCCAGCTCATGTGAAGATCAGCCCGGACGTCCTATTTAAGAAGCGTCTGCTCAGGGCACCTCCCCAGGGAAGTGTGCACAGCCAAGTAAGTGAGGATAAAGCCCACACAGGCAGGTGGCTCATCTGTATCCTTCAGGCTGGTGTATCAGCCAACACCCGGTGGGAATCCATGCAGGGTGGTGCCAGAGCCCGGCTGACTCAAGTCTTTGGTTTGAGGAAGCTACTAGCACTTTGTGGCCCCAGACTCAGAGTGTGCTACCTCTTCCTTATTTGCTCAAGGCTGCAGCTTCCCTTGGAAGAGAAAGGGGCTTTTCATGCTTCTTGGTCTTCTTTCTTCATTCCTACCCACCCACCACCGCTAACCTCTGCACACAGTGTTACAGAGATGGAACAGCACATAGTAAAGAGTTTAGGACTTGATCTCAGATAACCTACTGAGCTTTTGTTTCCTCTTCTATAAAATGGAAGCCTTCCTTACCTCATGAGGCTGCAAGAATAAAATGAGATGGTCAATATGGAGGTGACTTTTAGCCATTAAACAATATATAAATGGAAAACTGGATATGGTCTCCTAGGTCTTATAACAACTCACTTTTTTCTCCAACTCACTTAACATCTGCAAAGCCTTCTTTTTAAAATTAGTTTATTTTATTAATTTATTTTTGGCTTCATTGGGTCTTTGTTGCTGTGCATGGACTTTCTCTAGTTGTGGCAAGTGGGGACTACCCTTCCTTGCATTGTGCAGGCTTCTCATTGCAGTGGCTTCTCTTATTGCAGAGCACAGGCTCTAGGCGTGCGGGCTTCAGTAGTTGTGGCACATGGGCTCAGTAGTTGTGGCTCGTGGGCTCTAGAGCACAGGCTCAGTAGTTGTGGTTCACGGGCTTAGTTGCTCCGTGGCATGTGGGATCTTCCCAGACCAGGGCTCAAACCCGTGTCCCCTGCATTGGCAGGCGGATTCTTAACCACTGTGCCACCAGGGAAGCCCTGTAAGGTCTTATATTCCCCAAATGAGCCAAGTGACCTCCCCACATCCCCACTCTGCCAATCTAGAGCCCTCTTTAACACCTGACTTAAAATTCATCTTCACCAAGCTTTCTATTAGTCATGCCCCACGTTGATTACTTTTAAATACTTTAAATTGCTGAATACTATCTGAAAACACTATGACAAATGTTGGGGAAAATAGAAAGGTAAATAAGACAGTTCCAGTCCAGATTAAATTTACAATTCAGTAGGAACAACACACGTATGAACATATGTTACAAAGGCATGAGCATGGGACCAGGAAAAGTGCTGAGTGTGCGATGGCCTTCAGGTTCCAACCTACAGTCCTACTGGTCTGGTCTTTAAAATCCTATCCCAGAGGAGCTGACCCATAGGATTGCTTCATCCATTCTGACAAAGCCTGAGATTTGTGGAATTGTTACCCCATTATACTGGACTTTACATATGCAAGAATCATCCTAGAGATGAAGAAACTAAGTTTTAGAGAGGGATGGTAGCTTGCTTGAGGTCATATGTCTAATTCAGTGGTTCTCAACGGGGAGCAATTGGATCACATCTGGAGACGTTTTTTGGTTGTCACAACTGGGAGGTGCTACTGGCATCTAGTGGGTAGAGGCCAGAGATGCTGCTCAACATCCTACATTGCACAAGACGGCTCCCACAGCAAAGAAGTATCCAGACAAAAATGTAGATTGTGCTGAGGTTGAGAAATTCTGGTCTAACGAGAGAATCAGATTTCCTAGCAAAAGCAGACTTATTTATACTTTATATATTGAAAAGGATTGGTAAATATCCAAGACTTAGAAATATTTTTGTTAGACTTTGCTTGTGATGGTGCTGGTTCTTCTACCAGCAAAAGGATTATTGATAGTTCATCATTGAAACAACTTTTTGTTATTTTTCCCGTAGAAGTGACTTTCTGCATATAGCCGTCTACACATTCTTTCCCTCCTCCCCTCCCCAATGGTAGGATTTCTAGAACCACTGGCTAGAGTGACAAGTGCAGGGATGATTCCCTATGATTGAGGGGGTGCCCCAAGATTTTGCCCCAAGTGAGCTCACTATAATCTCAGTGGCATCACTTTTGCCCTGTCCAACTCACATTGTTCAAATAGCAAACTGTGTCCTGGGTTCTCCTTGAACCCAAAGGATTGCTTCAGCCATTTCAACCTTCTTGTCATAGGTTCACCTCCACCCCAGGGTTAAAGTTCAGGAGGTGCCTTGTTAGTTCCTCAACTGGGACTGGGATCATTCAAGGGCAGAATGAATGCCTTCTAACGTAGAATTTGAATCATTTAGGGTCCCTTATATGCAAGGCACTATGCTACATCCTGTGGGAGGTACAGAAGTAGTATAACAGATGGTCCTTGTCTTCTGGGAATTGACAGTCTAAACGGGAGGAAAGCAACACATATATATGAAGAAATAACCAATGATTCAAGGCAGAAAATTATACATCTTGAAGACAGTAAATGTTGTAGGAATTTAGAGGTGAGAGAGATCCCTCTGAATTAGGAGGGTCAGAGAAAGTTTTCTGGGGAGAGAGGGAGTCACCTGGGACCTCGGGATGCATCTCAAGGAACAGTTGAGTTAAGTGGAGATAAAGAGAATTATGAAAGGTATGTTTGAGGAAAGAGAGAAAACCAGCCTGGCTGGGGTTGAGGCAATCAGTGGGAGAAAAGTCAGAGATAAAGTTAGAAAGACGGGTTTGCCAGATTACGGCAGACCTTGAATATCAGGCTAAGGAATTTGTATTTTATTCTAGAGATAAATGAGGAACTGGCAATGGCTTATGAGACAGAGTGACCTGGTGAGGCCTCTCAACCCCAGACCAGGTCCCCCAGTGCTACATCCTGGCTTGTCTAAAAGCATTGGTCTGGGAGCCAAAGATTCCAACTTTCTGTCCCTGCTGCTTCCTCCAGATCCACAGCTGTTCCAGGAAAGGTCATGAGAATTCAAAGACCCAAAGTGAATCCCACATCTGACCCCGACTTGCTGTTTTTTTCACTTTCCCCGTCTACAAAAATGAGTCCACTACCTTTATTTATCCTGGGAGCAACACAATCAGGATAACAGAACTTGGATCTGCTCCTGCTTGGAGGGAAACTCTCACGGGCTTTCCATCGGTATCCAGAGGCTGTGTGGAACTCCGGAAGAGAGAGAGGCTGGGCTCTGAAGGGTGGGCACCAATCCAGGCTTGGCCCTCGTCTCTCCCAGCCCCCCTCACCCCCTCCCAATGCAGGCTAGAGGAAGTAGCAGCTGTGGTCCTGAGGGGAAGACAGGCAGAGGTCCACCTGGCACTATTGGCATTTTCACAACACCCACCCGAACAACTTTAAACACACACACACACACACACACACACACACCAGCAGCAGCGGCCTGGGGAGAGGTTAGGCCAAGAGCAGTGACTATGCCGCTAGAAGGAGAAGGAGGCTGGGGAGCTACCTCACATCCCTGGATAGAGGCTGCCATGTGAGGGGCTTTCTTCCCTCCCATCTTCTCTCCCACCATTTTTTTTTTTTTTCAGTACGCGGGCCTCTCACTGTTGTGGCCTCTCCTGTTGCGGAGCGCAGGCTCCGGACGCACAGGCCCAGCGGCCATGGCTCACAGGCCCAGCCACTCCGCGGCATGTGGGAACTTCCCGGACCGGGACACGAACCCGTGTCCCCTGCATTGGCAACCACTGCGCCACCAGGGAAGCCTGTCTCCCACCATTTTGTCTTCTGCTCTCCCTTCTTTAATTTTTCTCTTCTCTCTTCTGCCAGACTCCCTGCCCAGTCCTTGGCCTGATGCCTGACTCCTTTTGTTCTCCCTAACCCTGTTCCCCTTCCTCCATCCTTTCCTCTCGCCCTATGAATGTAGCGAAGGAAACGTGGCAAAATTATCCTACCGAGTGCAAAGTGAAGTGGATCTTGGAAGCTGGATAGTTTCAGCGAAAAAATAAACAAAATCACCTGCCTTATCCAAATAATGGAGGTGAAATAAGGGTTTCAGCTTGAACTGTGCAAATAGTAGGTTCGACTTTTCAGTTTTCACACGCAAACCTAACCCTTTACTCCCTCTTCCCTTTGAACTGGGACAGCATGGCTGTGTTTACTTTCACAGAGCACTAAGGAAGCCTTCTGGAGAACCCCGCATGATGAAGTTAAAGGGCAAACTGGGATAATTATAATGACAGGAAAATACAAGAGCAGAGGGCAGTTCAAGCCATGGTTTGGAAACATCTCACCCTAGAATAATGAGAAGTGAGGAGGAGTCCGGGCAGGCGAGGAATCCAAATGAGGTCCTGGCCTCCCACCCACTCCTCTCACCCCAGCCTCCAGTCCAGGGCTGGCCTGATCCACATTCTGTCCACAGTCTGCTTTAAACCATGGATTTTATCTCCAAACATTTGCATTTCTACAGCAGCAGAGGCATAATTCTCTACCCAGAAGTTCCAACTACAAAGATTCAGGCACCTGAACAAAGCAGTGAATGCTGCACCCCAGCCAAGGCCTCACAGAGCGGGAACCAGAGGAGCAAGAGGTCTGTGTGAACTGGCTCCTGCTTCTCTGTTGCCACCTAGTGGTGCTTCTCCCTCCAACACCATTTTTTTATTCCAAAGATACCTCATCCTGACCCACAGCTGTGCTCTCTATCTGCTAAAATGATGTCCCCTGACCTCAAAACAAACACCCATCTTCCTGACTCAAAATCCTAACTTCTGGACCGGAACACAAACTGTATGACCCATATGGTTTGCGTGGGCCTCTCTGCAGTCACATCCATGCAACAGCCAGGGGATTTTTTTTTTTTTTTTTTTTTTTTTGGCTGCGTTGGGTCTTCGTGGCTGCGCGTGGGCTTTCTCTAGTTGCGGAGAGCGGGCTCTAGGCGTGCGGGCTTCAGTAGTTGTGGCACGTGGACTCAGTAGTTGTGGCTCGTGGTCTGTAGAGCGCAGACTCAGTAGTTGTGGTTCACGGGCTTAGTTGCTTCGTGGCATATGGGATCTTCCCAGACGAAGGCTCAAACCCGTGTCCCCTGCATTGGCAGGCGGACTCTCAATCACTGCGCCACCAGGGAAGTCCCACAGCCAGGGTATTTTTAAACAGATAGGGCTTTTACTCCTCCTCTTTTTTTTTTTTTTTTTTTTTTTGGCCATGCCGCACGGCTTGTGGGATCTTGCAGGATCCCAGTTCCCCAACCAGAGATTGAACCTGGGCCATGGCAGTGAAAACCTGGAATCCTGACCACTAGACCACCAGGGAACTCCCTTTATTCCTCTACTTAGAACCCTCCTAGGGCTCCCCACTGTGTGCACAGCAAAACTCCTAATGGTCTCTGAGGCTTCCCATGATCTGGCCTCTGGTCCCTTTCCGACCCCATCACTCATCCGCTCCAGCCACACTGGACTCCTTACTGTCCCTCCAACTCCCCAGGCATCCATCTGCTTTAGGGCCTTTACAGTGCTGTCCTCTATGCTTGGAGCATTCTTCCCCAGACAAGCATAAGTTCACTCTCACCTTGAAATCTTTGTCCCAGAGTCACCTACTTCAATGACCCTATTTAAAAATCACTGCCTGAACACTCTTTGACATAAATCGCAGCAAGATCTTTTTTACCACCTCCTAGAGTAATGAAAATAAAAACAAAAATAAACAAATGGGGACTAATGAAACTTAAAAGTTTTGCACAGCAAAGGAAACCATAAACAAGAGGAAAAAATACTCAGAATGGGAGAAAATATTTGCAAGTGAAGCAACTGACAAGGGACTAATCTCCAAAATATACAAACAGCTCATGCAGCTCAATATCAAAATAACAAACAACCCAATCAAAAACTGGGAGGAAGACCTAAATAGATATTTCTCCAAAGAAGACATACAGATGGCCAACAAACACATGAAAAGCAGCTCAACAACACTAATTATTAGAGAAATGCAAATCAAAACTACAATGAGGTATCACCTCACACTGGTCAGAATGGCCATCATCAAAAAATCACAAACAGTAAATTCTGGAGAAGGTGTGGAGAAAAGGGAACCCTCTTGCACTGTTGGTAGGAATGTAAATTGATATAGCCACTGTGGAGAACAGTATGGAGGTTCCTTAAAAAACTAAAAATAGAATTACCATATGATCCAGCAATCCAGCTCCTGGGCATATACCCGGAGAAAACCATAATTCAAAAAGATACGTGCACCCTAATGTTCATTGCAGCACTATTTACAATAGCCAGGACATGGAAGCAACCTAAATGTCCATCAACAGAGGAATGGATAAAGATGATGTGGTACACATGTACAATAGAATATTACTCAGCCATAAAATGGAACAAAATTGTGCCATTTGCAGAAACATGGATGGATCTAGAGACTGTCATACAGAATGAAGTAAGTCAGAAAGAGAAGAACAAATATTGTATATTAATGCATATATGTGGAATCTAGAAAAATGATATAGATGAACCTATCCGCAAAGCAGAAATAGAGACACAGATGTAGAGAACAAATGTATGGATACCAAAGGAGGAAGGGAGGGGTGGGATGAATTGGGAGACTGGGATTGACATATATACACTACTATGTATAAAATAGATGACTAATGAGAACCGACTGTATAGCACAGGGAACTCTACTCACTGCTCTGTGGTGACCAAAATGGGAAAGAAATCCAAAAAAGAGGGGTTATAAGTATAGCTGGTTCACTTTGCTGTACAGTAGAAACTAACACAATACCATAAAGCAACTATACTCCAATGAAAAATAAATAAAAATAAAAATCATTGCCTACCAATCTCCATTTGTTCTTTTTTCCTTAGCAATGGTGTATTTTTTACTGCCTTTCCTCCAATGAAATGTAAGGATTCCAAAGGTAGGGATTTTTGTATCTTTTATTCACTGATATATCCCAAGCACCTTGGCACATAGTAGATGCTCAATAAATATTGACTACGTGAATGAGCCTGACCCCACTATTCTGAGACCACCTACTACTTACAGGTGCAACCTGAAAACAAGAACACTGTTCACCTCAGTTTTCCAGGCCTTCCCATCCACAGATAGTGATGCTTCTCTTCCTCAGTGTCTCAGTTCTTCTGAGTCTCCCGTGCCAAGCTCACTGGAGCTGCCGGAGCAGCACGGACCCAAGCTCTCCACACAACTGTAACTGCCACAAGCAACGGGGAATACACAGTAGAGGAAGGTCTAGGCTGGCTGTAGAGCACACCACCACCAATAGCATTTTCAAATTAGGACACTAAGCGTTGCAAATTTTAATAAAGTAGTAAGGGAAAGAGTGAAGGGTGAGAGGTGTTGGGCGCCATCTCCAGGTAAAGCCAGATGACCTTGCTTGACCCTGGAATGGGAGGGACCCAGAGGAATGAATCATTGTAGAATAGCTGAGGTGGGATGGTGCTGCGACTTGTGACTCTGGTGATTGGTCCACTTCCCTGTCTCCTCCATCTCCTCCAAAAGATCAGCAGTAAGTCCTGATGACGGGAAGTAACTTTCTAGGCTATTCCATCTTTATCTCGGATCAGAAAAAGCAATCCTTACCACCACAGTGATTGGCTCTTCCCAGAATCAGAGCCAGAGGTGTATATATAGGAGATGATAAATGGCAGCTCTCATTTGGGGTTGACACCTGAGTCAGGTGCCTTATTAGTCATTAGAACCATGTGGCTAGGGGCCAGGTCTAGCCTTTGAGTGTGAGGATTCAGGCTTCAAGCTTCCTCACTGCTGAAGATGTTTAGGCAGATGTACTAGCTCCACAGGTATCCGCTTACTTGGGACATGTAAGTGAAGAGGCATGAACCTGGTTCATTTCCTGATCCACGGCTACTCCCCAGCCTGCCCCCACACAGAAGCACCACAAGCCAGGCCAGCTCTTAAGGAGTTCGGTGGTGAGAAGAGGCCCTCAGAGATCTGAGGCCCGGCGGAAGGCAGGTGCGTCCCGGTGAGCAGAAGCCACAACACGAGGATTTGGGGAGGAGGTAAGGCCTGTGGCGGGACATGAGTGAGGAGAGAGGACAGGGAAGGGATGGGTTCTGGCCAGAGAACAGTATACTCAGGTGAGTGACAAGGTGGACAAAGGAGGGACTCAATGTGGAGGGGGTGAGTATACACACAGGGGAGAGAAGAGAGAGATGCTGAGGGATGGAGGCACAAAATGGGGCTATGGAGGAGATGGGGATGGGGTCATGGAGGGCGTGAGACACAGAGAAAGGAATAAGGACATAAGGACATGGGGACACAGAGGGATGGACCTGAGGGAGAGGAGATAGAGCAAGGAGTGGGAGGCATGAGGGACAGAATGAAGGAGGATAGGGATTCAGGGTGAGGGGGATGGAGCCCTAGGGTTAGGGGGTGGGGTCTTAGTGGTTTGGGGCACAGGGAGGGAAAGGGAGGGGAAAGACACAGGGTGAGGGAGGAAGGAGACAGCAGGGGAGGGAGATGGTGATTAGCTAGAAGGAGCAGGTTTAGCAAGGCTAATTTCCACCTCCTCTGTGCCCAGAGACCCCAGCCCTCCCTTCTGACTGTTCCCCCTAAGAGAGATGGCACCAGCCAGAGCAGGATTCTGCCCTCTGCTGCTGTTCCTGCTGCTGGGCCTGTGGATGGCCGACAACCCAGTCGGTGCCAAGCCCAGAAACATGACCTCAGCTCGGTGGTTTGAAACTCAGCACGTGCAGCCCAGGCCTCAGAGATGCAACACGGCAATGCAAAACATCAACAAGTACTCCAATCGCTGCAAAGGCCTCAACACCTTCGTGCGTGAATCCTTCTCCGGTGTGGCCGCCACTTGTCAGACGCCCAGCATAACCTGCAAGAGAGGCCGTAAAAACTGCCACCGGAGCCAGAAGCCTGTATCCCTGACCATGTGTAACCTCACCTCAGGGAGGTACCCAGACTGCAGGTACAAGGAGAAGCAACTGAGTGCTCCTTACATCGTGGCCTGTGACCCTCCCCAGAAAGGGGACTCTAGGAAATTCAAGCTGGTTCCTGTCCACCTGGACGATGTCCTTTAGGTTTCCAGCCAGCCACGTGCTTGGGCCGCACCTTAAATCCCTCTGCAGGCCTCTGGACCACTCCTCCTCAGCCCAGAAAGTTCTCTTCTGACATCTCTTGGGGCCCTTCCTAGCTCAGGCTCCTCTGTGAGGGTGGGGCTGTGGGGAGTTGAGGTGATACATTAGTAGGCTAAACTCCAGAAGAGATGGCGATCTCTCAACTTTTCATTGCTGTTTTTTCATTAGCTTAGGGTTGTGGGTTCCTTGGTCTGTGCCTCCTACATCTTTCCCCTACCCCATCTTCTCACGGCAGCATGACGAGAGGAGGAAAGAAATGGAAAAGGAGTGTAGGGGATTTATGGCGAGAGCCACTCCTATTCCTAAACTAGGCCTCTTCCCCAGCTCTGATTGGCAGTGACGTGGCTTGTGGGCAGGGAGGTGGCCTGAAGGCAAGAAGACAAAGCAGCACCACTTCATATTTACATAGCATTTCATGCTTTTCACAGTGTGTCCACGTGACTCCCTTGTGAGATAGACATGACTAGGATTACTCATCCTCTTTAGGGACGAGGATGTTGAGATTGCAGAAAGAGTTGTTAATTAAAGAGCTTGTCAGGTTGGTTAGTAGCAGCAGCTGGACTTTAAAGTAGAAAGCGCATTTTCTACTTTACCACTGGGCGGAAAAGGAGAGTCCTCTGCAGGGACCACAGGGGAACCAGGTAAGATTTCACCAGTGAAACAATGTCCCGAGAGCTCTGAAGAGCCAGTTACCCCATGTTGGCTGCAGTAAAGGTCATTACCTCTCTAGCCAAGGGACTGTTTATGAGATGCTCCAAGGATCTTAATTCTCTCTCTCTCTCTCTCTGCCCCACCCCACCTCTCTGCCGTTCCCCTTCTCTAGTCCACTGCTCTTCCTTCCAGGGCCCTGGGCCTGGCTCTGGCTTGATTGCTTATAGCCCTGAAGGCACAGTGTCAGGGGAGTGTCCCAACTTCATCCCCCTGCTCTGGGATCACATTTCCCTTGACCTCAAGGGACTTCGTGGCCCAGTGCCCGCTTGTCACAAACAAGCTGGTGGGAGCTGCCAGAGCTTCCTTCCTCCCGATAAATGATCTCTCCTGCCTTGGTGCTTCCCTGGCTCTCTGCTCTGGCAGTCCGCCCAGGCCGGAGGGGTTGAGATGTGGAAATGCCATCTCACCGTCCTCCCCCCCACCCCTCCAAACCCCGCCTGCAGACACCACTTCTCCCTTCCTGGTGAGCAGAACTGGAGAAGCTATGGCTTTATGTAGACTCGGTCCTGATAGCTTCCCACTCCTAGCTCACACCCAGCATTGCCTGCAGCCTTGACCATCACCAGCCCTTTCTCTCTTCCTTAATCTCAGTCCCAGACAAACTGCACTAAGCCCCATGCCCGCCCCACGCCCACCCTACTTGAGCACCCAAATACTACCTTGTTAGACCTTCCCTTCCCAGCTGTGGAGTCTACTCTCTACCTATCCCTCTCCCACACTCCAGTGCTCCCTTAATGCCTTACCAGAGTCAGAGTAAGCTTTGGAGCCAGATACCATTGGGTGTAAATCTTGGCTCAGTCCTTTGTGGCTACATGACCTCAAGAAAACTGCACCTCTTTGCAACTATGTTTCCATATATGGGAGTAATACTACCTACCCAACAGGATTTCAGGAAGATTTAGAAATGACATTTATGAGGCCTTAGTCAAACCCAGGCACTGATAAGCATTCAGTAATGATAGCTAGCTGTAGGTAACAGTAGGAATAGCCCTGTCCAGTCATATTCACCTTTGGCAAACACGCAGATAACCCTTTGGCAAATACCCCATTCAATTCTCCTTGAGGTCTTTCTTCTGCTAGAATGATGTTTATGAGTAGGCTGGAGAATAAGTCTGCAGGCAGAGTCCTGCTAGGTGGGCTGGGTGGTTTGAGATGGTGAGGAGAGAAGGTAGAGAAGAGATGATGAAAAGAAAGGGGAGCAGAGCATTGAACAATTCAATTCAAGCAGAGTGAGGGGCCAATACGTTGATGAGTCTTGAAAGTAGAGGGGCAATAAATATACTTTATAGCCAAATGCCAAATGACTGAATGTAAAATCTATATATCCTGTGGTCACTGTACTGGACATAATTAATTCTAAATACATGATTTTCAACTGAGGTGCATAGAAAACCAAGTCTCTTAGGGGTAGCTGATTTTTCTTTTCACTTTATTCTTTCTTCACAACTTTTTTTTTATTCTTTATTGATGATATTTCTTATGGTGTTATGGTTTTGGAGACATCCTCCTCACAAACTTTTTAAGTGGATAAAATTATGCTTTTTTTTTTTTTTTGCGGTACACGGGCCTCTCACTGTTGTGGCCTCTCCCGTTGCGGAGCACAGGCTCTGGATGCGCAGGCCCAGCGGCCATGGCTCACGGGCTCAGCCGCTCCACGGCATGTGGGATCTTCCCGGACCGGGGCACGAACCCGTGTCCCCTGCATCAGCAGGCGGACTCTCAACCACTGCGCCACCAGGGAAGCCCTAAAATTATGCTTTTAATGTATCCTCTCGAAATAAGAATTTCCAAATATGGCTTTTTCTTGAAATACTCATGATCTAAATAGTATTAAATAACTTAACATTAAACATAATTCTAAAGCAATCTATGGTGTGGTGATAGCGGTCAGAATAGGGGTAACCTTGGGAAGTGCTAACTGGCAAGGTGTAGGAGGTAAGCTGGAAATGTTCTATTCTTGCTCTAGATATGCTTACTTTGTGAAAACTCATTGAGCTGTACACTTAAGATTTGTGTACTTTACTGTAAGCAAATTATACCTCAATTTAAAAATCTTCCTAAAAAAGTACAGTTTTTAAGGATTAGTTTGTTTAACATGAGAAATGCTAATATATCAATTCACAAAGATTATAATATAATGAAATCATGGACTCATGATCTAATCTAATTTCTATTGTTCTGCTTTGTACTATTTGTTAAATTAAATAGTAGTTGTGCTAATTATTAAATTGTTGTAAATATTTTTGGTTCAAAAAGTATATAAGGTTTTTTCCTAAAGTTATCCAGCTAATCCATGCTCTTCTATTAGTTGTATAACTGTCAACTAATTTTCCTATTTAACTATGTGAAAATTCTTAATAAAATTTATATGTAGTATAAGCTTTTACAACCATTAATTATTACAGCATTTTTCTTAAAATAATAAATATGCATTTATATTTCCCCTGACTGATAGGATTTCAACATTTTTAAAGTTCATAAGGAGAATTTCACTTCCAGTCACATTCAGAGTACTCACCAATATCTGAAAGAGATTATTCAGATATTAACAATGAACCCAAATGACCTGCCTTGTTTTTATACAGATGCTTTAACAGATTAGATTTGACAGTCACCCATTCCTTCACATGATCCTGATCACAGGCAAGTTCAGGGATGCCAGGAATTATGTTGAAATAAGCATTTGGCTATTCGGCCTTTCAAAGGCTGAAGCTGAGGTTCAAAATGAGTAACAGGTTTGCGCCAGTTACCAAGGCTGCATCTTGATACATTCCTACTTAAAGGCTGAAAAATGGGAAAAGGAGACTGATTAGTTATGAGATTTCTGTTGCTGGGGGTGGGAGCTTGGAGTGGGGGAGGAGGGTGTCTAGGGGAGTATTGCCCAGCCTTGTGTAGATGGCTCTAAAGAGAATTGTTTCAACCTGGATCTAAGGAGCAGAAACAGAGTCCTGTAAAGAATGTAACCCAAGAACTGGAGCTAGTGTGAACTAGCTTTCTAGGAGTGAGACTATCTGAGATAGCCTAGGTAGGATACTTTTCTACATGACCCTAGTTCCCCAAATTCTCCATACTCTGAAGAAAATGACCCATAGACACTATGAAGAGGACCAGCTGAGTCAACAGAGAGAGAAGGGTCCTGATCTCAAGGGCAGCGTGTAGGAAGAGGAAGTGCCCTTGAGTCTGGAACCCTTTTGCTCACATTGATTCAGACAGCCCTCTTCATAGTGTCTCTGGCCCTAGGGGATGACCTTAGAACTACAGCAGCAGAAAACAGACCAACGCAGCAACAGCGTCCAGGGAGACTTCTCTGTGAGAACCCTGGCCCATTTCACCACATTCCTCCTACGCTCCTGCACAACTGGGCCTCCAAAAGGGCTTCGAAGACTCCAGATCCTCATTTTGAAGTCCTCCTGCTACACCACCCGCCCACCCCCACCCCCGCATTCTACCATGGAGAGATAGAAAGAGCAGTCAGAGCTCTTACCAGGATGTGTTCCTGTGCAGGACTCCAAAGCCAGTAAGCTTGGGAGCATCCATGAAGCCATGGGGGCATGAGAAACCATTGCTAGTGAGGTCTTGTAGGAAGTCCACAAGAGGTGAGATAAGGAAAGATGTCTACCCATAATGGAAATACACCCATGATGAAAAGTCCTCTTGATTTAGAGAGATTGGAATTTCCTCATCTATGCAAAGGTCACCTACTTCATAGAGTATTATGCAGATTAATGTGACAACATATATAAAGGGCTTAGTACAGTGGCTGGTGTGTAGGAAAAGTTTGAGAGATGTAATCATTTATATTTATTACTGTGATGTCAAACGTTGAGAGGCCAAACCTGTGATGGATGGAGCAGGCCTGACTTCCATGACAGAAGAACCAAGGACCTAAACAAAGGAGGCCAAACTCCTCCTCGGCCTCCTCTTGCCAAAAAGAACTTCCCAGCCAAGAGTATATAAGGTAGGGTTCAAGGTCAGACAAAAAGGACAATATGTATTAATTTCTCTAGGTAAGGTAATTTGGAGTGGGGTGGGTAGGGGCAATGCTTTCAATTAGAGGGGGAAACAAAGGCTACTGAGTATTTATATTAAGACTACTTAAGGGGGTTTTTCTCATCTCTACCTTCCATGAATCCAGAGATATGGAAAGAAGGCAGAGGATTTAGGGCCACTAACTTTTGAGGGTGTCCTCCTTACCAGCTCCTCTCCAAAGGGTTCAACTGTCACAGCAGCTGATGGAGAGAAAGCTCTAGTGACATTTCCAACTTCCCCTCCTGAGTCATTTAAACTAGTCCTTAGGTAAGCTTACTGTCCCTTCACCTCCCTTGCGGAAGGTCACTTGTATTTTTCTCACCCTCTGATTCAGCTCCATTTCCTAGTTTGTCTTCCATTACACAAGACTACCACCAATGGTGGTCCACTGCTTTCCAATGGATTGGTTACAATGGGAAAACATCACACTTGTTACTTTCTTCACGTAGAAACTTAGTTGAAGTTACACATTTAAAACATAAACTGTACACCTGAAATTAACACAACATTGTAAATCAACACAACGTTGTAAATCAACTATATTTCCATTATAAACAAACAAACAAAACAAACAAGCAAACAAACTGACCTAGTGAGAATCAATACAAATTCCTGCTTGGGCCATGGCATTTAGCACAAGACAGAACTTCACATCTGCATAGCTTTAGGCTCTTTCAGTAGATATTCATAAAATCATGTCTTAAGAGATTGTATCCAGTGACCTCAGAGATCATCTAGTCCTCCCCTCCGCATTTTGCAAATGAGAAAAATAAGACCGAGGGGACCCAAGATCACATGATTAGTTTAAGTGAGAATTCAGGTTTCTTGAACCAGTCTAGTGATGTTCCCAAAGTGTCATTCTAGTTAATGGTCCCAAATGGATCTCAGACATCTTCCAAGGTCAAACTCATTATACCTGGACTGGCAAATCAATCAGCAAATGGGCAGGTTCCCAGATTGAGACAAAAGCATGTTCATTCAAGAAAGAGTGTTCAGTGCCCATGATCCTGAGGTGTTTACATTTCTGCCTCTCACTTGTGGACCACATCCCCTTCACCTGAATGCTCACATTGTATCAGTGAGATGGAAAAAAAAGTAGCACCCAATAACTTGATGGTAAACTAGTCAAGCATGTCCCCGGACCATGCCATTGGCTGTTTGGAGACATAAATAAGGGCATGCAGCAAGAACAAAAGTCTTCACTTCCCATCTGCTATTTGGGGCCAGGGTGAAAACATTGCAGAGATCCCATTTGGTGGACCTCCAGATGGGCCTGAAACATCCAAAATATTTTATCTTTGGTAAGTATCATCATTCTTTTTTTTTTAAATTTTATTTTATTAATTTTTTATACAGCAGGTTCTTATTAGTTATCCATTTAATACATGTTAGTGTATATATGTCAATCCCAAACTCCCAATTCATCACACCACCACCACCAACCCCTGGCCACTTTCCCCGCTTGGTGTCCATACGTTTATTCTCTACATCTGTGTCTCTATTTCTGCCCTGCAAACCGGTTCGTCTGTACCATTTTTCTAGGTAGGATCAACATTCTTTACCCTCAAAGTTGGCACATCCAGGACTGGGTCTTCATGGTCAACTAGAGCCCACAGAGCAATGTTTCTCAGACTTTTCCCCGAAGTGCTAGTAATGGCCGAGGGGAATTAAGCACCTAGAGTCATGCCCAGAAGGAATGAGCTTTCTCTGAAGCCTCTTTCTTTTGCTTAACTAATATTTATAAAATAACCAAATGCACAGATTTTTTTCCCCCACATACTGCGAGGCTTGTGGGATTTTTAGTTCCCCAGCCAGGGATCAAACCCGGGCCCTCGGTAGGGAGAGTGCCGAGTCCTAACTGTACCACCAGGGAATTCCCCCAAAGATGTTTTATATGTTATCTTCAAACATCATTTGTGGTAATAATGGATCAACATTAATCTCCTGGTTTTGATGACTGTACTGTAGTTATGTAGGCAAGAGTACTTGTAATTAGGAAATACTCATTTCTGTATAAAGGGGTAATGGAGCATTTTGTCTGTAACTTAGTCTCATATAGTTCAGAAATGTTAATAATTAGGGAATTTGGGTGAAGTAGATAAGGGAGCTCTGTGTACCATTTCTGAAACATATATAAATTTGAAATTATTTCAAATCAGAACCATTAAAATTATTTTTTTTAAGTAGTTGGTTTGAATTTTTCAATATACTCCATCAAAGTTTTATTTTATATAAAAACAATGTTTTAAATTACTTCCTTTCCCCCCAAAAAATAGTTTTGGTAAAATTGGGATAGAAGACATTTATCTTGTGGCTTTGTGTGTACTTTATGCATATCTGCATTCAACCTAGGATAGGAGTGCACTGGCCTTAATGAGGTTTTCCTTAAATTGCTCGCTATGGGCTATGCCTCTGATCAGTATTTCTCTTTAGGAACTGAATGAGGAAGATAAGGTAGCCATGGAGCCAGGGCAATAGGAAGGTTCCTCATATGCTAAAAAATGAGAAAATAGACATCGAACACTTGCAACAGTGACTGGGACCTAGAAACCCCTCAGCAAGTGTTTGCTCTGCTTTTATCATTGTCATCAACATCCCTGGGAGGTCCAGACACTGAACACAGGCTTGAAATAAGTCAAAGGCAACAAGACACATGTGAGGGGAGCCACATGCCTCCACTCTGGCTGGACTGAAGACTGCATCCTCTCCTTCTTGAGGACAGATCCTATAGTCAGGAGCTAAGGGAGGCATTCCACTCACTGAAGCAAGATCATGGTGGCACTGGTCTCCCTGAGCAGGCCCCAAAGAGCTACACAGTAAAGAAAAATGGACCTGGTAGGAGAGAGGGTCAGCCACTGGGTACGGAAGGAGGCTTCCCAGTAGGAGTGCAGCAACCAGATTTCCTGTGATAGTGCTCTGAGCCTCAGAGTTTAGAAACCAGGATCCAGAACATCTCATGGCCATGGGCCTTCAGAGTCAGGGACCCCTCTTGGAGGAGACTCGTTCTTGGAGAGATTCCCTGTGAAAGCTTCTGGCAATCTGAGACCAGCCCAGCTCCTCTGGCCTGGCTGTTGACTTATTGCCAAGACCACAGGTCTCAGCAAGGAGAGCAAGGAGGACGTTCAGAGAAGTGGGGCAAGGTAGCCCTGCTGTCCTCCAGAGCTGCTCCGGAGCAGGACACTGCCCTGCAGGCTGCCCGTCCTTTTCGTTTCCCTCTGGGCTTTTCCAGCCAGAGCTTTCCTCTACCCAGCTTCCTGGACTGTCGTTCTATTTGCATTTTTCTCTTTTTTTCCCCTCTTCCCTCTCTCCTGGGGATATCCTTATACATACTCACAAAGTAATCGAGGAGCTGAGTATTCACAGTCTCAGTCTCCTTTCTGAATGAGCATCGCAACAGTGTTTCACAACAGAGCTAGTCAAATGCCAGGGCGGCAGGGCATCCATCATTAGGAGTAAGTGCTGCTTCCAGTCAGCTGTCCTAGCCCTAGGTGGTCCTCATGGATGTGTGAGCTGTTCGGCAGAAAGCTAGCTGAAAATCTTCTGTGCTGTGCTCAAAGAAACAGAAGACTATTAGCAGCCACCTGCCTCCTGAAGCTAAAGTTACACCTTCATTCAGCTTGTCTCTCCGGTGAATTTCACTTCAGGGTATCTGCACCCCAGCCCGTCTCAGCCTTGGCACCTACGGAAAGCGGAAAGCGGCGTCAGCAACAGCTCTTCTCACAGGCTGTCAGGACTAACCTAGCGGAGCAGCGAAGCTTCCAGCTGGTTACTCACAGTGGAACCTGTCCTCGGACACAACCTCTATGAAAAAATCCCACCAGTGCCCTCTACTGAGGGGCCAGGAATCAATTCTGTACAATCTCACACAGGACCCAAGCAGAGGATCAGAAAATGCACAGCCCGTTCTCTCCTTCGCCACTGCTGGTCATTTGTAGTGGCCCCGGCCCCTCCTACACCAGCCCCGCTCTTCCAGAACCCGCTTCTTCCTGAAGAAGATACCTCTCACCTCCAGGGGGAAGCCTGACAGCCATACTGGAGGTGGCATTTGGAGTTCAAAGACTACCTCAGGCCAGCAACCCAGACAGACTTTTCTGGCTCCCTCACTCATATGCCTCTAGGCTATCCTGAAAAAACTAGTCTCTACAGGATCATCGCGTATTCTCTACTCCCCCTCTTCTGGGCTACCTTTGGGGTCTTCCTGAAGGGCCTCTCCTCACATTCTAGTCTGGCCACTAGCACTTTGATGTTTCATCTTGTCTCATAGAGTCTTAGAAGAGGGCGGGGGGGGTGATTTTTAGAAATTATTCAGCTGAAACTCTTTGGGTTACAAATGATGAGGAAACTAAGAGGACCAGATTGGCGATTCAGTTCAACACACAGTTACTGAGTATCCCTCTGAGCTATCCATATGCCTGACACTATGGAGATACAGAAGCAAGAAAGGGCCTGATTTCTTTCCCACAAGTTTACCATCTAGTTGGGAAGACCTGATACACACGTAAGAGTCAAATAACAAAACAAGGTAGTACATGATGTAGCACCCAAATGAGTGGTACCGGGAGTTAATGCCGAAGGAGGTTACGTTCAGGAAGTGTTCACCAGAGGTAGAGTTGTACAGGAAGGTTCACGCAAGTGGTGATGCACAAGCTCATAGGACCAAGAGGAGATCTGAAGGATGGTAATAGTTGAGGGAGAGCCCTTAGGGAAGAGAAAGAAAAACAGAAGTAAAGTTGAAGAGAGCAAAACCTGTCCGGGAGATGAAAAGGAGCCCTGTCTATTAGAATAGTCACAGAGTGACTGTCAGCCCATAAGGTGACTATCAGTAAACAGGGAAGCAGTGTGGCAGGAAGAGAACAATAGCTTTGGAGGCAGACCTCCCTCATTTTCAATCCTGGGCCTGTCACTTAACACATCTGTGACCTTAGCCTCTCCAAGCCTCAGTTTCCTTTTCTATAAAATGGAGATAATAACATGGAACACACAATATTGTTTTGCATATAGCATTACACATAAAGCACAAGGCCTTGGCACACAGAAGGCACTTTTTAAATGAAAGCTAATATCTGTAACCAATTACCTAGCACCGTGCCAAGCGCATATTACATGTTCACTAAATGGTGGTTAGCAGTATTCCTTTCTTCCTGCAGCTGTGGTACAGCCCTGTGCTGACCTGACCCTAAAGTAAGGTGGCGTGTATTCTCCTGGCTGACTTTAGGAGAGCAGTAAGTGACATACTCAAGGCAACTGGCCCTAGAATGTCAAGGGCTATGTTTAATACCCCCATACCACACTAGGCATTTTAACATTTTATCACGCCATATTGAATATATAAAATGTATGTTCCTCATTCAATATCATTCTTGCAGATGTGTACCCGAAATGATTTTTAAAGTTTTACTTCTGAAACTGTTTGACTCCAAGTAATTTGGGATTGGCACTGCTCCTTCTGCAATTGTGGTATTGAGAATTCCCATAAAAGGAGAAAAAAAATCTAACCTAAGATTGTTTTCCAACATAATAAACTTCTTATGGGTGCCAAATTCCAAAATAAGTGAAATCAACTTACCTGCTACCACCACGTGACTGTGGTAGCACATAAGTAAATACTTTAAATTTGATTTTATAGTTGACTTTTCCTATATTGGAGCCAATTTTTTTTTTTCTAGTCTCAAATATTGTAGGCCCTTGAAAACCTCCCAGACCCTAGTCACTGGGCCTCTAGTGCTTAATGGATAAAACAGCCCTGAGACTGTAGCAGTTGGGAAGACATGTGATGAATAACTAGGATCAAATACACAATCAAAGGAACCCCTTCTTCAGGCCTCCCCGAGTGGGGCTGGCCAGCTGCAGGGTCAGCACGTACTTGAGGAAAAGCATGTTTGCAACTTAACTTGATTCAGAGCTTGCAAAGTCTGTGGCCAGTCATCTTGGTCGGCACAAAATGTTCGTGCCAACCCTTGGTTCCTGCTGCCATCCCTACCCTCGTGCACAAAAGCCCAGAGGCTTGGGTTTGCAACTGTAAATGAATAACCACATGGTAATCCTTCCATCCCAATGGGAAAGACTCAGCTGAGGGCCTGCAAAAGAGAAATGACTTCCTGAATAAATATATATATATATTTGCTCTCTGAGGCCCAAATCAACTGTTTGCTAGATAATGTTCTCCTGGGTTGAAAAATCAATGTTTTGTTAGCTTTGTGGGGAGGAGTGCAGGAAGGGATTCCCCACTATGAAAACGGTGAGCTCTGTTGATGAACCTGGCTCCACCTTGGAGACAGAAAGGCAAACATCTCAGAAGTTTCCCATCTGGCAATGCAGATCATAGGAGCCTAAGTGATTTTTGTCACTTTGCAGAGCATTTTATCTCAAAGGCAGTGAAGTCACATGGAGGTCAAGATGCTGCGTAGGGCTCAACACACCAGCAAAAACCTGAGAGGCTATAGCCAAAGCAAGATCCCTCACTTGAGTCATTTGCTTCCGCCCTTGATAATTGCTGCAATACTGCCAGTATAATAATTTACTAAATATGTATGTATGCATTTAGTTCAAATAGTTCTTTGAAAATGAAACTGTGTAACATCATATTTCAAAGAATACTAGGGTCACTTAATAAATAGAAGTAAGAATAAATATAATGAATGCCATCCAATTTTTAAAAATTCTATCCAGATTTTGCTTTCAGCTGAAGACTCAGCCTGGGGTCTGTTGTCTGTACTGAAAAGTGGGGAGAAACAAAGGCTTACCTTCTTGCTCTAATAGGAGACCTTCTTCTAAATGTCATCAGAAGGATTAGAAGAGAATTACCGAAAGCAATGTTCATGTTTCATTTAAACCACAAACAGACACACTCACTGCGCTCTGTTTCTACGGGAAACACTTCCTCCTTCCCTTTTCAGCCTGGCACTAGACCAAAGGGATGGGCTGAAAGTCAAGAAGCTCTGGCCCCAGCTCTGCCACTCACTTGGTGGCCTTCGGAAGGGCAGTTGCTCTTTCAGGCCCTCCAGCCCCTTTCATCTGTAAAATAGAGTTGATTGAAAAACTCTTCTGCTCTGATTCTTTATCATTCCAAGACTTTCTCCAATAGAGCAATATGTCAGCCACAGAAAGAACCCAACTCACCATACCGCTTTGCTGGCTAGAGAAGTGAGAGTGACTTTTTCTAGCTTCAGAGAGAAATTGGACCACAGAGCAGAGAGGAATTAGCCTGACTCCACAATCTTAATACTGACTTTCAGGAATGACTGAGCTAGCCTGGGAGAGTGAGGTACGGACGCTTGGCCTACTTTTCTTCCAAGATTAGTTTCCTTTTGTGGTCTGACTTCTCAGAGTTTCAAACAAGAAACATGGGAGTGTGGAAAGAACAGGGGTTTTGGAAGCCAAGAAGCATTGATTCAGATCCTGTGTTTGACACTCCCTAGCTGTGTGATGATGGGCAATTTTCTTAACTTTTCTGAGTCTCAGTTTGCTCATATATTAAAAAAAAAAAGAAAGAAAGAAAAAGAAAAGAAAGAAAGAAAGAAATCATACCTCATAAATCTCTTATGAGGGAAAAACAGTATAAGTGTTTATTGGGGGCATAAAAATGTACATTATCTGCTGGGACTGAACAATAAAGAGCCAGTAGTGTTCTTAAATATCTGAGGCTATAGGAGCCCTGAAATAATTGACTTACAGTATGAGATTCTTAGAAGGGCTAGCAGGGCACCATCCATGGTGACCCAGTCACATACCTTCCACTTCTTCTGTGCCACTGTGCCCCTTGGGAGAGATGGCACCAGCCAGGGCAGGATTCTGCCCTCGGATGCTGCTCTTGCTGCTGGGGCTGTGGATGGCCAAGGACCCAGTTGGTGCCAAGCCCAGAAACATGACCTCAGCCCGGTGGTTTGAAACTCAGCACATGCAGCCCAGGCCTCAGGGATGCAATGCTGCGATGGCAACATCAGCAAGTACTCCAAAAGCTGCAAAGGCCTCAACACCTTCCTGCATGAATCCTTCTCCAGCATGGAGACTCCCGTCATAACCTGCAAGAATGGCTGTAAAAACTGCCACCAGAGCCAGAAGCCTGTACGCCTGACCACGTATAAGCTCATCTCAGGGAGGTGCTCAGACTGCAGGTACAAGGAGAAGCAACTGGATGCATTCTGCATCATGGCCTGTGATCCTCCACAACAGAAGGATGGCCTAAGGTACCAGCTGATCCTGTGCTTTTGGATAATGTTGTCTAAGGCCAGGTGTTCCCCTACCTCAAGCTCTGCAGACTCCCGATACTACAGCTGCATTTCCTCCCTTGAGTTCTTCACTAATCCTTACCCTTTTTGCAAATACCACTTCTCTCCCACGCAGCCAACTCCACATACTCTTAATTCCTTACGGGGTTTTGTGGATGATCCAAATGGTGAGGGAAGAGAGGTGATTCTCCTTAGCCCTTCACTGTTGCTTACATTGCTTTCTGAGTGTGGATACCATGTGGCCCTTCAAGCACTAAGGCTCTTAGCAGAGGTGGATCCAGGTTTTGTGGGACTTATGGCATATGCAGTTTTGGAGACCACTTTTTTTTTTTTTTTTTTTTGCAGTACGCGGGCCTCTCACTGCTGTGGCCTCTCCCGTTGCGGAGCACAGGCTCCGGACGCACAGGTTCAGCGGCCATGGCTCACGGGCCCAGCCGCTCCGCGGCATGTGGGATCTTCCCGGACCGGGGCACGAACCCGTGTCCCCTGCATCGGCAGGCGGACTCTCAACCACTGCGCCACCAGGGAAGCCCTGGAGACCATCTTAAAGAAGAAGAATACCGTCAGGACCTTAGAAGAGCTGTGGTTGGACAGTTCAGAGGGAACCCCATCGGGGGAGGTAGAGATTACCTAAGGAAGGAGGGCCGGAGAATCTGTGCCGGGTTCCCTGTGCTGGGCAAAGGAATGTGTCTGATTTTGTTGCAATAAAAGACTCTGCTTTTCCTGATTGAGTATGTGTATTACCATCCAAGTGAAAGTATGGAGGTTTGGAAACCCCTCCTTATCTCTGTGAAGCTTCAGTATCACATGCCCTGCAGGCAGAAGGGAGGGCAGCTCCCTGAGCAGGCTTGGGCTTGGAGGAGCAGCCTGGGCTCTGCCTTCCATCCCCTTGAAAATTGCCTGGTGGTCCCATGTCATATGAAGGGGAGGAAGGCAAGGAAGGGCAGGCGGAGCCCTGGGATGCCAGTCAGACCTGAGGCTGGACCCCCTTGTTTACGCTCAAGACCTGACCTCATGCCTCATTGGTATGACCCAGAGCAGGAACCTCAGACTTCTGAAGTGAATTTCCCCCCCTTGGAAATTTCAGAATCAGGACCTTCTAAAAATCCTGATCTGGTGCTTCTCCAACTAACTGTGGTGAAGGAGCAGTTTTATATGCAATCTGTCATAGACCAGCACTTTCATAAAATACAATAAAATGAATTGCTGGAAAAATGAAACAGAACATACAGATATAGAAAACACAAGGCCAAATTTTTTATTATTAGATTCAGTTAACACAAAATCAGCATATCAGATTGGCATAAAAGTTTCTCAGTGCTTTCTCTCAATTTCTATACTTATCATGATAGATACACAGCGAAAAATATATGCATGTACACATATAAATTAAACACCGACATAAGACATACATGCCCACACACATATACATACACAGGGGCACATACACACATACGTGCACGTGTGTACACAATACAAATGCACGTATACAAGTACACACACTCAACCATAAGGCAACCACTGTCCTTCCCTCTTCTGACTCTGCCTCCCCCATACACTTCCCTTCCCATATTTAGAAAGAGATTTTCCTACACAGACTAGGGCTCAGAATAAGAAAGGATGATTGGTGAAACGGGAAATGGCAGGAAAAGCAGAGAATCCAAAAATTCTGACTCCCAGCCCGCTTCCCTGCTTTCTAGAAAGAGATCTAAGGCAGAGCTCCTTGCTACCTACCACACCCACACTATCCTATCCCAAATATAGCTTCCCCAACAGCATCTAGGTGGCCCTGCCATACCACACTCTGCCCATCACTATCACTATTGCGCCCACCCTGTGCTTCTGACCAAGGAAGACGTACTGAAAATGAGAGGAAAACAACATTCTTCTACTCCTCTGGCTTCGCCCCAGTGTCGTGGGCAGGCTCCACTTTCTCTGTCTGCACCTTAAATGATGGTGTTTCTCAGGGTCCTATTCTTAGCTCTCTTTTCTTCCCACACTGTACTCTCTTGAGTGACTTGAAAGTTCCATGGCTTCAAGTGCCACTCACCTGCTCCCAAAAGCACCTCCCCAGCTCCAGTCTCCCAAGTTCCAGGCACGTATATCCATCTCCCTACTGTTACTAGCTGCCTCGGCATCCAGCAGACGTCTTAACAAAAACACTCAGAACTGGGCTCACATCTGCCTGGCTGCCAAACTTGCCCCTCCTCCTGCCACCTCTCAGTCTTGGTTAGGGGAAACATCAGAGCCAACCATTCAAGATCCTAATCTAAGAGACACCTGTGTCTACTCATTCTTTTTTGTTTGCTTACTTTTCCAGTAATTCCCCATCTATCCCAGATACTACCTTAGGAGGGCACAAAAGTTCTTGGATTTTCTTTTTTCCATATATCACTGGGTTCCTAACATGGGTCCAACACACATTATGATTTTGGAGGGGGCTGTGAATTGAAGCTAAGCAAAGACACCTAGGTGGTTGCAATCAAGGATTTACTGTCTAGCTTAGGAGGCAAGAAAAAATAATACCTTTAAAACACTATCAAACAATAACAGAAGAGTATAATGAATCAAATGGATTCTGTAACATTTTTCTCCCACCTCTCCCAGGGTTTCATTCATCCTAACCTTGTTCCCTGTTAAATGTTAATATTCCTGATACATGTCTCTGACATAACGTTAGGTCTGTAACAAGGGTCAGGCAACACCAGGAGAAATTAAACCACTCAATATCTGTAAGAGTTGTGGCTCCAGAAGCTGGCAAGAGTGTGGAAAGAATCCAGAATAGAATGGATCCTTAAATAGATTAATTATATCCTAACAAATGGTGTAGCAGCCTGGGTAGGAGTTTCTGACTTCCGTGTGTAGGCTGAAGAATTAGATGGAGTGTAACTTGAATCTAGGGGCCATGGACTATGAAACTGGCCCATTCAGAGACTGATGACACAGCACCCATAAAACAGGGCCCAGTGGGGAAGTTGGGGCCTGAGAAGAGCTACCCAAAAGCCTTGGGACTAAATCTCTGCTGGTTATACTCTCTGAGCCACTGAGAATGTGTTTGCAAAAAAGTCACTCAGGAAGGAACTTCCCAGATATTTAAGATGACATAATTATTACCTAGTGGGTAAGTTTGTTTTAATATCCAGAAATTTTTAAATTAAGGATAAAAATATTTACGTGAATCAAATACATGGCATTAATGTGTCTGTATTAAGGACTTTGTGCATATTTGGTATTTTAGGTATTTGCAGTGTTTAAGAGAATTTAGACTGTTACAGTAAGAAATTAGTCTTGTCATTCTAATTTTTTAAAATTTTTTAATACATTTATTTATTTATTTATTTATGGCTGTGTTGGGTCTTCATTGCTGTGCACAGGCTTTCTCTAGTTGTGGCGAGCGGGGGCTGCTCTTCGTTGCGGTGTGCGGGCTTTTCATTGCGGTGGCTTCTCTTGTTGCGGAGCACGGGCTCTAGGCTCAAGGGCTTCAGTAGTTGTAGCACGTGGGCTCAGTAGTTGTGGCTCGCAGGCTCTAGAGCGCAGGCTCAGTAGTTGTGGCGCACGGGCTTAGTTGCTCCGCGGCATGTGGAGTCTTCCCTGACCAGGGCTCCAACCCATGTCCCCTGCATTGGCAGATGGATTCTTAACCACTGTACCACCAGGGAAGTCCGCCATTCTAATTTTAAACGTTTAATTAGTTTAGATGTGTGGTTTGAAATAGAATTTTCCTTTAAAATTAGTTTTGGAACATTTAAGAAAACAGGAATTTAATCACCATATTCATACATTTTTAGATTTCTAAGAATTTTTTTAGGTATTCAGGAATGTGTAGTTGGTTAGCACAGATAACTGAATTACTTTGTAAGGACATGGACTATGTTAAACTTATAAAGTATATTTTTAAATGTTCAAAGGAGTATTTTAAACTACATTTATAAATGGTACCAAATAGTCATCAAATACAACCATTTAAAGTGATTATTAAAATATACTTGTTTGTAAGTTAAACATAAAAGCTTAAGGAAGAACTGAGCTTCTGATTTGTATCTTTAACATAGGGAACATACATTTGAAAAAGCCAAAGTAGCCCCCTAAACGTTCTTTCCTGGGCACAAAAGAACATTTTAAAAATTCGCATTGACACTGCGAGACCAGTCCATTTTCTGGACTGTTTTCATCTACACAGTGCAGAGTAGTTTCATTGATTGTATTTCCTGGTGTTCCCATGTTTGCTGGTTTTACTGAGCCTTCAGAAAAGAGAGTGGCCTCTGATGATGCAATAACTGAAGCCAGGGCTCGGGCACAGAGCTGGCAGTGGTGGCGCTGGAACTGAACCCGGAACTATCTCTCCCCAGCGCCCCCCTTTCTCTGCATTGTGCCGCCTCCAGGTGGATCATTCTGCTGACTTGAAGAGGGTCTCCCACTGCATTGTGGAAGAACTGAGAGACGGGAGCAGGGCTCCCCTGTGGCCGGTGTGGTTGTTGCAGAGGAGTTCAGCTAAATATACTCTAAGAAAAAGTAAAATTCAGAGACTATATAATTGAGTCTCCATCCTCAATAGGGACTTTTCCTCCCTGGCCAAAATTGAAGTTTTGAGACTACATATTTCCAAGTAAGGTGGCTTTAAAAAAACAAAAACAAAAAAACAACAGATTGTTAAGCAACTGGTTCCTTCAATAAATCAGGCTGCTTGCTTGGAAGTGTGTGTGTGTGTGTGTGTGTGTGTGTGTGTGTAAACACACGTGCTCATGGTGGGGAGAAGTTATGTTAGTGGAATTAGGAGTGCTATATTCCACCAATTACAGATTCTTTGGGGACCAAAACTCCTCATTTGAAGTACAAGTATCTTTTGGCAGAAATAAAAAACAAGATAATGTAACAATTACTTGGAATCAATCACTTAGGTACTGGTGCATTTGGCTTGGGAGCATTTGGATGCATTGCATAGTGTACTGAAAGTTTTGTAACTAATATCTTAAAAATAGGTGGAATATGGGCAGAGATGTGGAAGTAGAAAATGAGCACAGAAAACGAGATGTCAAGGAACTGGAGACAAATTTGCACCCACCTGCTTAGCAGTTCTGAAGACTGGGGGGTTGGGAGTGGGGATGGAGGTATGACTTCATGCTCTTGTATTTCCCAGGTTGCCGGCCCCTGGAGGCTCAGCTGGGAGTCTGCCAATAAGAGCTTCAGCTGCCACTGGATATACCTGGCACATTTAGATCTTAATAAATGTTCATTGAACACAATTTGTTTTCAGAGCAAAGGAATGGGGCTAGGAAAATATACAAATCACAACTCTGGAAAGTTTATAAAACAATTTATTTTAAAACTCTCTTATTATGCTTTAAAATTTCCAGAGAGGGGGAATTTACTACCTATGGAGACAGCCTGTGCCATTTTCTGGCAGCTCTAAATATTAAAAATTCTCCTATACAGAACCTAATCTATATCTCCGTCACTACAGCAATTCACTGATGCCCGATCACCTTAAGCCATTCAGAATAAATCCAATTCCTCATCACACTCAACTTTTTAAATATTTTCAAGAGTGTTTCATGCCCCTTGCCCTCCAAAATTGCCTCATCAAACAACAGCACAAGCTATAAAATGGCCTCTAATGTTTGATCCAATAATTCTACCTAATAAAATAGGCTAAATGGAACTAACTCAAAGCGAGGAGGAGTAAACTTGTGCAACCCATTTATACTTTTCCTTTTGTAACCAAAAAAAAAGCTTAGAAATAATACAAATTCCCCAAAATTGAGAGTGACTAAAAAAATGATGGGGCAACTACTTAACAGTGCTTTAACTGAAGTGTCAAGCCATCACTTTAACTGAAGACAAATACACAGAAACTACACTGATGCATGGAAATGTGTGTAGGCAGTGCTACATGAAGAAAAGAGAACATAAAACTGTATTTCCAGGGGACTTCCCTGGCAATGGTTAAGAATGGTTAAGTGGTTAAGACTCCGCCCTACCACTGCAGGGGGCACGGGTTCAATGCCTGGTCAGGGAATTAAGATCCTGCATTCCTCGTGGCCAAAAAAACAAAACAAACAAACAAACAAAAAAACCCCCGTATTTTCAAATGGATTACAACTATGTAAAAGAATATCTGGTTTTGTACACCAATAAAGTCCATAAGTGAATTTGGACTTTTCCAGAATTCCATCTCCAAACCAATGCTTCCTCCAGACTCATCTAGCCCAGTGAACCTACATCTGACCCAGAAGACATTCCACATGTGCTTTTTTTTTCTTTTAATTAAAGTATAATTGACATATAACATTATACCAGTTTCAGGTATACAACATAATGATTCAATATTTGTATATACTGCAAAATGATCACCGCAATAAGTCTACTTAACATCTGTCACCATACCTATTTACAAAAACATTTTTTCTTGCGATGAGAACTTTTAAGATCTCATCTCTTGGCAACTTTCAAATACGCGATACGGTATTATTAATTATCGTCACCATACTGTACATTGCATCTCATGACTTATTTTATACGTGGAAGTTTGTATCTTTTGATCCCTTTCACCCATTTCACAACCACCCCCCCCACCCATGCCTCTGGCAAGGCAACCAGCAATCTGTTCCCTGTATCTATGAGCTTTTTTTTTTTAATTTCACACGTAAGTGAGATCACATAGTATTTGTCTTTCTCTGACTTATTTTACCTAGCATAATGCCCTCCAGGTATATCCAAACTGTTGCAAACGGCAAGATTTAATTCTTTTTTTACAGTTGAATAATATTCCATTGTATATACATACCATATTTTCTTTGTCCATTCATCTATCAGTGGACACTTGGGCTGATTCCATATTGTGGCTATTATAAATAATGCTGCAATGAACATGGAGGTGCATATATCTTTTCAAGTTAGTGTTTTCATTTCTTTTTTTTTTTTGGCCACACTGAGCAGCTTGTGGGAATCCTAGTTCCCTGACCAGGGATTGAACCTGGGCCCTTGGCAGTGAAAGCAAGACGTCCCAACCACTGGACCGCCAGGGAATTCCTCAAGTTAGTGTTTTCATTTTCTTTGGACAAATACCCAGAAGTGGAATTGCTAGATCATATGGCAGTTCTAGTTTGAATTTTTTGAAGAACCTCCATACTGTTTTCCATAAGGGCTGCACCCCACATTTCTTTTGAATTCTGTCCTGTGCATTTTCCACTTGCAAATATCAACCAACAGACAAAGAACTTGTGAGAGCTAAGGCCAGGAAGAAAGGAAAGCTAAGCAGCAGACTCCATGCCTTGGCCTCCCCACTTGCTCCTGGTTTCTCTCTCTCACCTGTTCCCACCACAATTCTTATTATATGGGGATTTCTGCTCCCCTTACAGTCTTCACCTGGATTGGTGACAGCTTTTGGAAACTTGTCAGACACTATCTAGAATACAGCAGTGACAAAACAGACAAGGTCCTTGACTTCACGAAGCTTGTTTTCAAATGATATGTGGTGGCAGAGGTGGGCCTATTATGAGAGACCAGAACTATCCAAAGAAATGAATACATAATCAAATAGAGATAAATGCTGTGAGGAAAACAAAACAAAAACATACATTATTGGGAGGGACAACAGGTGAGAGACCAGTTTAGTCCACTTTAGGTCAGGGAAGACATTTGAGAATGTAAAACTTCAGTTAGGATCTGAAGGATGAGAGCCAGCCCTTAGAATTGTGAAAAGAAGCCTCCAAACAGAAGGAAAAGAGAGTAAGAAGGCCGCAAATTAGGAATAAGCAAGGCCTGTGTGAAGAACTGGAAGGCCACCACGGCTGGAGGATCACTAGTGGCTTCCCACAACAGGGTCGTGGTAAGAGATGAGGCTGGAGAGATAGGAGAAAAGGAGTCATGATGCAAATGGGAGGCCGTTAGAAAGGGTTGATGTGATCTGATTGAGGTTTTCAGAAGATCACTCTAGTGAGGGTGCAGGGAACGCCTTCTCAGGTGGGGAGAGCGGAGCATGTAGACCAGTATGGAAACTAATGCACTAGTGAAGGCAAGATGGTGGTGGTGTGGGCTTTGGCGACATCCACTTCAGAGCAGACAAGTTAAATATAAATGTTTAAAGGAATATTAGCAATAAAATAAAACCAAAACTAAGGGGAAATTAAACAAAAAATAGAATCAACGTATGTATACTACACAGATCTCTTATCCTGCAATAGCTAAGGTTTGGCCCCCAGTTTCCTTGGAAGGCATGAGTAACAAGAACATGTTCCCTCAAGTCTGTCCCTTCCTGTCCCCCAAATTCCCCTTTGTGGTCCTTCATTAATTCCCCCTTAACTTGAGGCATGCAGCTCAAGCAGAGCCCTAGTCACTGCTACTCTCCAAGTGGACAAGTAGTGAGCAGCCTGAAGTCCCAACCCTATGTAGAATGGCCATTACAGCTCTTGGTGCACATAAGCCAGGTAATAAACATTAAAGGCACAAATGTTTCTTTCACCATCTCTCATGTTTGCATAACACTACTTCCCCATAAGAACCATATTGGAAATTTCTTGGGGATTATTTTAACTATTACTTACTCTAGAACAAGACTAGGGGGGAAATGGTTTCAATTTCTGACCCACAGTGACATATTTAACACTTTTAGAAACTCTTTCAGCACTGGCTACTACAAAAATTAACACTTTTTTTTAAACATCTTTATTGGAGTATAATTGCTTTACAATGGTGTGTTAGTTTCTGCTTTGTAACAAAGTGAATCAGCTATAAAGTTAACACTTTTTAACATGACGGTTAGGTGGTGGAAAAGGTGATATAGTGCTCAAAATGCTTCTTTTATGGACCCTTGACAGCTTACATGAAACCCTATAACTTAGTGGTTGAGAATGAAGCCTCTGGCGTCAGACTGCTAGGGTTCAAATCCTGGCTTCTCCACTTACTGTGTAGCTTACAGCTAGTTTTTTAATTTCAATAAGCCAGAATTTCATCTGTAAAATGGGAGTTTGATAAGCTCCAAAGGCTCTGAAATTGGAGAAATACAGTGAGAATTGTTTGTGAATACTGGAGAGAGCTTCTAAATCTGGTCTATTCTCAGCCTCTATTTCCTTCATTTTAATCTTTCCACTTCACATCTCCCCAAAAACATACACATCAACACACACTCTATTGCACAGACACACAGGTAGCACACACATACACCCACTCTTAGGTAAGAGCCTACATTCTTGGAGAAAGTAGTATTTAACCACTGTAAGCATGTCTGTCACCTTATTTAATAAAATAAACCTTTCTAATTTAGCACAAATTAAAACTCCTGGTAAGGAATAACTGGATCCCAGACGCTGCATCCAAAATCCCTCACCCCATAGGCTCAAAAACTTTCAATAACTCCCTTTTTCCCATGGGGAAAAAAATGATCCACTCATTTTTTCCCCAGGAGTCCACGGAATCCAAGAGCCAGTTTAATTTGTATGCCACTTCCTAATTGTGGGAACCTTGGATTCTACCAACTGTTCCCCGATTTGCTTGAGTATAAAGAATGTAAGACCTTGGGCTTCCCTGGTGGCGCAGTGGTTGAGAGTCTGCCTGCCGATGAAGGGGACACGGTTTCGTGCCCCGGTCCGGGAAGATGAAGGGGACACGGGTTCGTGCCCCGGTCCAGGAAGATCCCACATGCCGCGCAGCGGCTGGGCCCGTGAGCCATGGCCGCTGAGCCTGCGCGTCCGGAGCCTGTGCTCCGCAGCGGGAGAGGCCACAGCAGGGAGAGGCCCGCGTAACGCAAAAAAAAAAAGAATGTAAGACCTGGTAAGGGAAAGTTCAGACTCTGTCAACACTAGGAATGGGCGAGCTGGGTTTGAAACAAGTGAATAAGGTTCATAATACACCCCCTAAGAGAGTTCCCTAAATTCTGGTCTCTGTAACCAACCACTGGGCAGCATTTACAGAGTGGACACCAGGGGGTAGCAAAATCTCACTCTCCCAGTTCTCGGCACTAATTATAAGGAAGCTGGAGAGTCTGGATGACTAGAGGGCCCATAACCCATTGATGGAAAAGATCTCCAGCTCCCTGCCTCTAACTCTGCTGGGAAGATGGTCACTGAGGTTTGATGCCCTAGATTATGTTTGGGTTTTTTTTTTTTTTTTTGATGCTATGGAGCAGAGGGATCTTCTTGCCTCCAAGAAAGATGAACATTTTCTCTCTCCTCTTTTCCAGTCCCGGAGGAGTGGAGAAAGGACGGAGATTAGCCTTCTGAGGAGGTGAGAGAAGAGCCCATCACCTAGGCGACGCCGTGCCCCCCCCCCCCCGCTTCCCTCCCGCCCGCCTCTGTGCCAAAGACTTCCCTGAGGCTCCGGCCTCCTGGCTTCGTAGGAGCTGCATCCACCTTCAGGACGTTTTCTAAACGCTACCCCGCAGTCGCAGTGGTACTTGCCTTCACGTCAGTCTCTGGGGTCTATTTGGCTTTCCTATCTTCTCACAATGCCCACCCTTTAGAAGCGCCCCTCCCCACGCCCCCCACCCCTGCAGGACTTCCCGGTGCCTGCTCAGAGGAGGGGCAAGGCATCTCCCTGCTATGCCTAAGCCTCCCCCAGCCCTCCTGGGGGACCCTCGCCAGGGCTTCATTTCCCATCCAGACGCGGTGGAGGATGGGTGAGAATAGAACTTTCTTAACTAGCCTACCCCCTTTGTCTACTGCGTCAGACAGCCATCCCCGCCGCCAAGAGCCTTAGCGGCGCTGGGAGACTCTCTTTCGCCACCCCATAAGAAGGAAGGGTCTGGTATCCAGTACCGGATAGTGGGGCTGAACGGGGGGGTCTGGTGCCTTCCCTCCGCTAGCTAAGGGAGATATAGGGGATGCGGAGGGGAAGGGGCAGTGAGGAAAGAACTCAGCAAACGTCCGCCGAAGCGCACGCCCCTGCAGGAGGATCCTGATCCCGGGACCCTGCGCGCATTCAGCCTCGACACCCACCCCCCTCCCCAGGCCTTCATCGCTCTCTAATTCCCCCACGCCTCCGCCCTCCCCAGGCCGCACAGAAGAGCCCATTGTCGGAGCCCGAAGGCTCGAGGCCCGAGGAGATGGGAGGGGAAGGAGGAAGGCGGGCAAGGCCCTGGAGAGTGGGAGGAATCCCCCGATTTTCCTGCCCTCGGCTCCACGGGAAGAGGGCAGGGGTTTTGGGGGGAGGTCTCTTCTGAGCCCCAGGTGCTGCCAAAGTCTGGCAATGGAGGGGTGAAAAGGTTCCCAGGCGAGTTGGAGTCAGGAGGCTTCCGGCCATCAAACGACTCCAGTCCTAGGCTGGGGACCCCACAGATTTCATGCACGCCCCAGCCTCTGGACTGTCCCTTGCGGAGACTAAACTGATCCCGTAGGGAGCTAGGCGGTGGCGGGAAAAGAGGGGCGTCCTCGGCGGGACGGGCCTCCGAGGGTCAGGGTCGGGGCTACCGGCTGGAGGGCGGGGAGAAGGAAGAAGAGGGTTGCGGGAGAGCTGGGCAGATCGGGTGGGGGCGTAGGGGGAGCGGCCAGAGGCAAGGCGCGGGAGAGGGAGTCCCGGCTGGGGGTCCGACGCGGAGGCGGAGGCGGGCACTGAAGGGCGGGGCGGGGAGGGGCGGCCGTCTCGACCCTCCCTGGTGGGGCCCCGCGGCCTGGGAGCCCGAGCTGGCCGAGCCGCCACCGCGGCCGGAGCTGTCCCCTAGCCAGACCCGGCGAGACGCGAGCGGCGGGAGGGAGGCGGTGGCGCGCCCGGCCCCGCCTGCCCGCCCGAGCGTCGGACGCGGCCCCGAGCCGAGCCATGGTGAGTCCCGCGTCGCAACCCGGTGTCCCCTCCGCCTTCCCGCAGCCCGCTGTGGATCGCCAGCCCCCAGCTGGGTGCCTCTCGCTCCTGCTTGGAACTCTTGAGCGCTCCTGGGACTCTCCTCCCTCCCATCCCCCCTTCTTTTCTTTGATCTGTCTGCCCCACTGTCTGGCTCTGTCCCCACTGGGTATTGCCCTCACTCCTTTCTTCCTCCTCTTCTCCGCCCCTTCCCCCAACCTCCCTTAGGTCTCTCCCTCTAATCCACACACCTCCCCTCGCCCTCCTCTGTCCCGACCTGTGCCTTCCTTTGCAGGATCTTCCCTCCCCCTCCCGGTCCCAGCTCCTTACCCGCGGGAGACCCCTGCGGGATTGGGCTGCAGCGGCCCTGGCAGGGGCCCGGGCTCGGGTCATGAGAACTGACCTGCCTGGCACCACCATTTTCCATCCCAGTCCCCAGCCCGGTGAGCCGGGCCCACCCATCCGGCCCTGGGGGACCGGCCACAGCTGTGGCTGGGCTGGGGCCAGGGACCTGGCCAAAAAGGGAAATTCCCGCGGAGAAAAAGAGGCTGCCTCAGAGTGGTGGACAGAGTGGGGAGGGGGCTCACAGTGCCCGGGGGCGTGACGCTGCCAGAGGCGACACGAGATGCGGTGCTGGGGGAGAGGAGTGCCCCCGAGCTCACGCTGCAGGGAACAGAAACACTGTCCCAGAGCATTCCCGCTGCAGAGGGGAGGGGACACCGGCAGGAGCTCCCTGCCGCGGGTTGGGGACCCTGGCAGCAGCAACTCAGGGCACAGGAAGCAGGAGGGCGCTGTTAAGGGACGTCCATGCCAACAGGAGTGGACACTATCCTGTGAACTCTCGCTCCAAAAGTACTCTCTGAAGAGTAATTGCAGGTGTGGGCACTGCCAGGGAGAGCGCCCACTGCGGGAGGGATGGGGGGGGCACGGCCAACGGGGCGCTCACCGCAGGGAACGGAGGAGGGGGAGAGGCCCTGCCAGGGGGCGCTCACCGCAGGGTGGAGAGGGGGAGGAGAACAACCGGGGCTGCTCCTCTACAGAAGGAAGGGCACCCCCTGGCAGGGACGCTGGAACAAGAAGAAAGAGGAACTGGGCCAGGGAGAGCTGACTCAGTCTCTCTGGTCTCCTCTTTGGTCCGGGCCGGCTGGAGGCCGGTCTCTGAGCTCCTGCCCGCCCCCTCCCACCCCAGACCCCTCCTCCCCTCCTGCCGCTGCCGTTTCCTGTGGCTGAGACTCTCACTCAGCCATGAGCTCACCGCCCCTAATGGGTTGCAGCTGCCTCGCAGCTCCAACTCTAGCTCCCCCTTCCAGGCCTCGGAGAGGACGGCCCACTCTGCCTCCCCCTCGCCCATCTCCACCCTCCCCCCCGCCCATCTCCACCCTCCCCCCACCCACGCTCCCAGCGCTGGCCGGGTCCCCGGAACACTGGGGGGTCTGTCTGCTCGCCCACACACCTTGGGGCCGGGTCTCTGTGCTGACGCACTGACTGTCGGTCTCCGGAGTGGCTGCCTCGCTTCTCAGACGGTCGGGACAGGCAGGCAACACTCAGGCCTGAGAGGACTTAAAGTGAAATATGCAGTATTGTCCTCAGGGCGAAGGCGGGCGGTGGGGGCGGGTTGCAATGGGGAGTAGAGAACTAGATAAACACTTCAGCGAGCTTCCCCCTTGCCCCGTCACAGCAAAGAAATCTGATAAAAGGAATTTCACAGCCACCTTGAAAGACAAATAGGTTTGCAGAGGAATAGCCAGAGGGGCGGCCCAACTGATTCACTTAGGGACACAAGTCTGGAGGAAGCAAGGCTGAGACTTTTGAGATAGTGGCTCCGGGTGGAGGTTGGTGGAGAGGCCCTACAGGAATCAGAAAATATTTCAGCTCCAATACATACCAGCAAGGCCTCCTCCTCCCTTCCCTACAAGTTCCCTTTGTGACTTTTTCCTCTTTCAACTGTCCCCACCCAAGTCTTTGTAACCCAATCCCACATGCTCCGGGAATGGGTGATTGCTTTAGAGCCACTCTGGGAGAGGATGAGGGGTGCTCGAAAGACTCAAGACAGATAGCCCTTCAGTCCTCCTTCTTCCCACCCAATGAACATCTCTAGCATATGATTGTTCATGGGTGGTGGCACCTCTACTTAAGACGGGGGTCTCTGTGGGAGGCCCTGAGAAGAGGGACTGGCAGGAGGGCTGTGTAAAAGGGCTCCACCCTCCAGAGCTCTCAGCCATCAGTGACTTCCCTGATGGCCCAGGGGCCCATCTCTTCCTGAGGAGGGCCTATGCAATCCTTGCAATTTACAAGAACCAGGGGCAGCCCTAATCAAAGTCCTTCACAAGAGTCTCCTCAGATCTCCAGAGCCAGCGTCTCAGAGTATACTGCTAGGGCTGTGCACTCCGACTGGGCCAGCCCCACTCCCATCTCATTCAGCCAGCATTTCCTGTCGTCTCTCTGCACACACTCTGTATGTGATGGGGCCCCTGGGGGACACAGCCAGCCTCCAGGGGGATCTCTAGGGATCTGCAGCCTGGTCTTGTCTCTCCCAGGAGCCTGAGCCAGTAGAGGACTGTGTGCAGAGTACTTTGGCCGCCCTGTACCCACCTTTTGAGGCAACAGCCCCTACACTGTTGGGCCAAGTGTTCCAGGTGGTGGAGAGGACTTATCGAGAGGATGCGCTGAGGTACACGCTGGACTTCCTGGTGCCCGCCAAGCACCTGCTTGCCAAGGTCCAGCAGGAAGCCTGTGTGAGTGAATGCATCCCTGTTCTATCTCCCCTAAGAGCCACTACCTCACCCGAGACACCAGTCAGACTGACTAATTTCCCCTCACCCAGAGACATCGCCTCCCCTGATACTGGTCCCCCCATAGGCACGTGCCATTAGCATGCTAACACACAGACACTCATCTTCCCCAAATACTGACCCCTTAGAAACATCAGCTCCCAAAGACCCTGACCCTCCAGACCCAATTCCAGACATTCCCTCCTCATATCAATTTTTCAAGATACTAACTCCCCCAGAAATGACTCAACAGAGTCACTTCTACAGATATAAAGAACTTCCAAGAGTCTCCGGCTCCTCCAAGACAATGGCATCTGCTGACCGTGTCTTTATCCTGACTCAGTTCTTACTCTCCCACTCATGGAACTAGCTTCCTGGAGAAGCTTCCTACCACCAGAAAACTGATCCGTCCCAATCCTTTCCTCTGTCACATGCACACCCCGAGATATCTCCTCCCGCTCCCCTGGGGTTATAACCCACCAGGCCTAAGGCCACTCCTGCCTAGGGCAGCCCTATTCTAACTGCCCGCTCCTGCTGGTACCATCAGCAGAGGCCTGAGCACAGCCTGCCACCTCTCTCCCCAGGCCCAGTACAGCGGTTTCCTCTTCTTCCACGAGGGCTGGCCCCTCTGCCTGCACGAGCAGGTGGTGGTGCAGCTAGCAGCACTCCCCTGGCAGCTGCTGCGCCCGGGAGACTTCTACCTGCAAGTGGTGCCCTCAGCCGCCCAAGCGCCCCGCCTGGCACTCAAGTGCCTGGCCCCAGGGGGTGGGCGAGTGCAGGAACTGCCTGTGCCCAATGAGGCTTGTGCTTACCTCTTCACACCTGAGTGGCTACAAGGCGTCAATAAGGACAGGCCAACAGGTCGCCTCAGCACCTGCCTTCTGTCTGCACCCTCTGGGATTCAGCGACTGCCCTGGGCCGAGCTCATCTGCCCTCGATTTGTACACAAAGGGGGCCTCATGGTTGGACATCGGCCAAGCACACTTCCCCCAGAAGTGCCCTCCGGCCCCCCAGGGCTCCCCAGCCCTCCACTCCCTGAGGAGGCCCTGGGCACTCGGAGTCCCGGGGATGGGCACAATGCCCCTGCTGAAGGACCTGAGGGCGAGTACGTGGAGCTGCTGGAGGTGACGCTGCCTGTGAGGGGGAGCCCCACGGACGCTGACGGCTCCTCGGGCCTCTCCAGGACCCGGACGGTACCCACACGCAAGGGTGCTGGGGGGAAGGGCCGGCATCGGAGACACCGGGCGTGGATGCACCAGAAGGGCCTGGGGCCTCGGGACCAGGACGGAGCCCGCCCACCGGGTGAGGGGAGCAGCACTGGAGCCTCCCCTGCGTGTCCCCCGGGAGCCGAGGCTGAGGCTCTCCCTGAGGCAGCAGCCCTGGAGGTGTCTGAGCCCCCAGCAGAGGCGCTGGGGGAAGCCTCTGAGTTTTGCCCCCTGAGGCCAGGGGAGGTCGGAGGAGGAGCAGGCCAGGGGGCTGAAGGGCCACCCGGTACCCCTCGGAGAGCAGGCAAAGGAAACAGGAGAAAGAAGCGAGCTGCAGGCAGAGGGGCTCTTAACCGAGGAGGAGACAGTGCCCCACTGAGCCCCGGGGACAAGGAAGAGACCAGCCACCAGGAAGCCCTTGTCAGTCCGCCCCCACCAAGTGAACACGAGCTTCCAGGATGTGGCCCAGTTAAGGAGGAGCACGAAGGCTCGGGGAAGCCAGACCCTGAGCCGAGAGAGGAGCTCAAACCAGCAGACGAAGAAGAGCCTCGGCCCCCAGAAGCCTGTGGGCCTGTAGAAGAGAGGGCCAGAGAAAGAGAGCTGGAGGGGCCGAGGCTGGTGCGCGTGGCAGGTGAGATGACACCGAGGCCAGTGGGGCAAGGGCCAGGGTAGGTGAGGCCTAGGGAATGGGGCTGCAGGAAGAGCGGAGGTGAGGGTGGGAGCAGAGTAGCCAGACCTGTCCTCACTTCAGGCCCATAGCTCTGCCTGTGCCTGCAGGGCCCAGCAATCCAGAAGGGCTCCTGTCTGACCCCCTGGCACCATCCCCAGAGACTGTGCAGGAAGTGAAAGGGGACAGCATCCCAGAAGAGGCCACTCCAGTCTCCAGCTCTGATGACCCTGGTGTAGCTTGGGACTTAATGTCGTCTGGATGTCTCGTCCTGACTGGTCAGTGGGCAGCAGTGGCTGAAGGGAAAGGGGTCGAGGAAGGAGAAGCCTCCAGGGTGGGCTGGGGAGGGAGGCAGGGTGGATGGGAGGTAGCCAAGGCCTGCCCCCAGCCGGGACCATTTTGTGTCTTCAGGAGGGGTGGATCAGAGTGGGCGAGCTCTGCTGACCATTACCCCACCGTGCCCTCCTGAGGAGCCTCCACCCTCCGAAGACGTGCTGAGCACTGCTCTTCATTACCTCCACTCACTGCTCAGGTAACTGAGGCCCAGGCTGGCAGCTTGCACACTAACCTCCTGGGTCGTGAGCACCCTGCCCTCCTCTCTCCTCAAGACATTGACCTCTAGGATATCTACTTCTTCAACCCTCAGATTTTCAAGTCATTGCTCTCTGACCTTACCAACCCAACTTGCAGCATATCTTCATCAATCCTCAAAATCAACACTGCTGACTTTCAGTATCCTAAGACACAACCTAGTTTATCAGAACCTTGATTAGCTCATTCAACAACTCTTTCTTGAGCACCAGAACCTATTAGGCAGTATGCTAGGTGCTGGCGTTGAATTCATACCCTTCCAGAGCACAGAACTCCTGACTGTTTAATCCCTGATCCCATGACCCAGTAGCCATGTGAATATAGACTCCTAATTGCTAGGTCACTACCTCTTGGACACATGTCCGAGACTTTGACACTTTGCCCATCGCCAGGAACTAACTTCTCCTGAGGATGAGTAACATTAACACACACACACGCACACACGCGCGCACACACACACACACACACACACACACACACAACCTCTGCCCCCACAGGCCTGACCTACAGGTACTGGGGCTGTCCGTCCTGCTGGACCTTCGCAAGGCACCCGCACTGCCTCCAGCACTCATTCCTGTCCTGAGTCAACTTCAGGTAAGCAACCTCTTGAGACAAGTACTTCTTCGGGGTCCTGACTCTTCCCTAGTCGTCATTCCAGGCCACCCTGTTGCCCACAATTTAGGGTTATTCTCTGCCTTCAGGACTCAGGAGACCCTCCCGTCATTCAGCGGCTGGTGCTTCTCACTCATGATGACCCTCCAACTGAACTCCATGGATTTCAGGTTTGAGCCCCTCACTCCCACCTAGTCCCCATAAGTAGTGGAGAGAGAAGAGGCTGGCTGGAGCCCCAGGCCAGTCCCTGAATCCCTAGGTGCCCAGGCCAGAAACCCCCTGCCTTCACATGTCTACAGGGTGCTGAGTTGCTGTCAGAGAGTGATCTGAAAAGAGTGGCCAAGCCAGAGGAGCTGCAGTGGGACTTGGGAGGTCACAGGGACCCCTCTCCCAGCCACTGGGTAGAGACACACAAGGTAAGCTTCACCTCCCCCACTCAGGACACTGGGAGCCAGAAGTGACCCAGCAGAAGACATTCTAGGAGAGAGAGGACAGATCTGAGACATGACCAAGGGGTTGAGAAAAAGTGGTTTCCCTTCCATTTAGTTCAATAAATATTTATGGTTCACAATTCAACAAGTGTTTATGAGCAAATTCAATTCAACAAGTATTTATGAGCAAAAGACTGTGCATGTGCCCTGGGCTACCAGGGAGATGAGACGAGTATGTTAAATAAATTCTTTCTTTTTCCTTCTAGTTTCGAGATATAATTGAACAAGTTTGAGGTGTATAACATAATGATTTGACTTACCTACAATCATGAAGTGGTTACCACTAGTTTAGTGAACAGCCATCATCTCCTATAGATACAAAATTAAAGAAATAGGAAAAAAATTTTTTTCCTTGTAATGGGAACTCTTAGGATTTACTCTTAACAACTTTCATATATAACATACAGCAGAGTTAATTATATTAATATTTATCATGTTGTACATCACATCCCTAGTGCTTACCTGTCTTATAACTGGAAATTTGACTATCTTCATCCAATTCCCCCTCCCTCTCATCTCCTGCCTCTGGTAACCACAAATCTGATCTCTTTTTCTATGAGTTTGTTTTGTTTGTTTGTTTTTGAGGTATAATTGACCTACAACACTATGTTACTTCTTGGTACACAACATAGTGATTCAATATTTCTATGCATTTCACCATAATGTCTAGTTGTCATCTGTCACCATACAAAGATATCACATAATTATTGACTCTATTCCCCACATTGTACATTTTATACCCGTCGCTCATTTATTTTGCAACTGGAAGTTTGTATGTCTTGATCTCCCTTACCTATTTCTCTCCTCTCCTCACCCCCCTCCCCTCTGGCAACCATCCGTTTGTTCATCCGTTTGTTTCTTCTCTCTCTATAACTCTGCTTCTGTTTTGTTATGTTTGTTCACTTGTTTTTAAGATTCCAAATATAAGTGAAATTATACAGTATTTGTTTTTCTCTGTCTGACTTATTTCACTTAGCATAATACCTTCTAGTCCATCCATGTTGTCACAAATGACAAGATTTCATTCTTTTTTTATGGCTGAGTAATATTCCATTGTATGTATATACCACATATTCTTTAGCCATTCATCTATTGATGGGAACTTAAATTGCTTCCGTAACTTGGCTATTGTAGATAATGCTGCAATTAACACAGAGATGCATATATCTTTTCTAATTAGTGTTTTCACTTTCTTGGGATAAATACCCAGGAGTGGAATTGCTGGATCATATGGTAGTTCTATTTTTAATTTTTTGAGGAATATCCATACTGTTGTCCATAGTGGCTGCACCAATTTACATTCCCACCAACAGTGCATGAGGGTTCCCTTTTCTGCACATCCTCACCTACACTTGTTATTCTGACAGGTGTGAGGCGATATCTCATTGTGGTTTTCATTTGCATTTTCCTGATGATTAGTCATGCTGAGCATCTTTTCATGTGCCTGTTGGCCATCTGTATGTCTTCTTTGGAAAAAGGTTTATTCAGATCCTTGGCCCATTTTTTAATTGGGTTGTTTGGTTTTTTTTGATGTTGAGTTATGTGAGTTCTTTGTATATTTTGGATATTAACCCCTTATAAGATATATCATTTGCAAATATCTTCTCCCATTCAGTAGGCAGTATTTTCATTTTGTTGATGGTTCCTTCGCTGTGCAAAAGCATTTTAGTTATATGTAGTCCCATTTGCTTATTTTTGCTTTTGTTTCCCTCGCATAAAGAGAAGTCTCAAAAAAAATATTACTGGGCTTCCCTGGTGGTGCAGTGGTTGAGAGTCCACCTACCGATGCAGGGGACACGGAGTTGTGCCCCAGTCTGGGAAGATCCCACATGCCGCGGAGTGGCTGGGCCCGTGAGCCATGGCTGCTGAGCCTGTGCGTCCGGAGCCTGTGCTCCGCAACGGGAGAGGCCACAACAGTGAGAGGCCCATGTACAGCAAAAAAAAAAAAAAAAAAAAATTACTAAGACAGATGTCAAAGAGTGTATTGCCTATGTTTTCTTCTAGAAGTTTTATGGTTTCAGGTCTTATATTCAAGTCTTTAATCCATTTAGAATTTATCTTTGTGCATGGTGTGAAAAAGTAGTCCAGTTTGATTCTTTTGCATGTAGCTGTCCAGTATTCCCAATACCATTTATTGCCAAGGTGGTCTTTTCCCATTGTATATTCTTGCCTCCTTTGTCATAGATTAATTGACCATATGTGTGTGGATTCATTTCTGGGTTCCCTATTCTGTTCCACTGATCTATGTGTCTGTTTTTGTGCCAGTATCATACTGTTTTGATTACTGTAGCTTTGTAGTATAGTTTGAAATCAGGGGCATGATACCTCCCTTGACTTTGTTCTTTGTCAAGATTGTTTTGGCTATTCAGGGTCTTTTGTATTTCCATACAAATTTTAGAACTATTTGTTCTAGTTCTGTGAAAAATGCCATTGATATTTTGATAGGGATTGCCTTGAATCTGTAATTGCCTTGGGTAGTATGGACATTTTAACAATAATAATTCTTCCAATCCATGAGCACGGTATATCTCTCCATCTGTTTGTGTCATCTTCAATTTCTTTCATCACTGTGTTATAGTTTTCCAAGTACAGGTCTTTTACCTCCTTAGTTAGGTTTATTCCTAGGTATTTTATTCTTTTTGATGCAATTGTAAATGGAATTGTTTTCTTAACTTGTCTTTCTGATAGTCAAGTATTAGTGTATAAAAATGCAACAGATTTCTATATATAGATTTTGTATCCTGCAACTTTACTGAATTCATTGGTGAGATCTAGTATTTTCTGGTGGTGTCTCTAGGATTTTTTATGTATAGTATCATCTCATCTGCAAACAGTAACCATTTTACTTCTTCCTTTTCAATTTGGATGCCTTTCATTTCTTTTTCTTCTCTGATTGCTGTGGCTAGGACTTCCAAAACTATGTTGAATCAAAGTGGTGAGAGTGGGCATCCTTGTCTTATTCCTGATCTTAAAGGAAATGCTTTCAGCTTTTCATCATTGAGGATGATGTTAGCTGTGGGTTTATTGCAAGTGGCCTTTATTATGTTGAGGTATGTCCCCTCTTTACCCACCTTGTTGAGAGTTTTCATCATAAGTGGATGCTGAATATTGTGAAAAATTTTCTCCACGTCTATCAAGATGATCGTGTGATTTTTACCCTACCTTTTGTTAACATGGTGTATCACGTTGATCAGTTTGCAGATGTTGAACCATCCTTGCATATCTGGAATAAATTCCACTTGATCATGGTGTATGATTCTTTTAATGTACTGTTGGATTTGGTTTGCTGGTATTTTGTTGAGTGTTTTTACATCTATGTTTATCAGTGATATTGGCCTGTAATTTTCTCTTTTTGCAATTCTTAATATGACATTAAACAGCATATCATTTTTGGTGGATGATAAGTCCGAAACAACTGGAGAAGAGTGCAAAATAGTATCACTGGGGTTCTAGAAAGAGCTGAGAGTCAGAGAGGCTGGTTCTGGTTCCATGTGACCTTGAGCAAGGTAATGTACCTTACTTCCGGAGATGGTGCCTTTCTGTACCTGCTCCCTGCACCAGCATTCCAGCCTCAAGATCATTGCCCTCACAGTACAGCAACTGTGACATAATCTCTGATTCTATGAATCTAAATTCTGTGAGTATTCAAGAAAAGAGGTATGAGCATGATCTGAGCCAAGTATTAAAGGGGATCTGTAACATGGTCTCTAAGCTGTGGATCAAAGGGGAAGTGCATCTGAAGAGGCAGAGAAAAGGGTTTTATAGGGTCAAGAGCCAGTGCAGATGAGGGAAAGGAGATTCATGTTTACTAAGGTGTAAAATGTGCCAGGCCCATGATAGCTGCTTACCTACCATCATCTCTTTAAACCTTTAAATCCAGTGTGTCTTATCATGGCTTTACAGTTGAGGAAACTGAGGTTCAGGAAGGTTTCTGGACCTGCCTAAGGTCATACAATTAGTAAGCGACAAAGTCAGGAACTGAACCCAGCATTGCCCCCATAAAAGTCTCTGGGCTTGCCCCTCCTCCACCCTAGGGCTTAGGCCCCTTATCCTGAACTCTGTCCCTGGACTCCATTCCTGTGTGTTTGTCTCAGGAAGTGGAAAGGTTGTGCCGCCTGTGCCGAGGTGTGCTGGGCTCTGTACGGCGAGCCATTGAGGAGCTAGAGAGAGCAGCAGATCCAGAGGGAGAGGTAGGAAATGAGATGGGACAAAAGGGGATGAGGTGGGGATGGGGCTGGGCTGAGCTGAGGACCTCCTTGTGGAACCCCAACTGTCAACTTCTCCCTGGCCCCCAGGAGGCGGCAGGAATGCCTGAGCCCCTACAGAAGGTACTGGCAGATCCCCGGCTGACGGAGCTGCAGAGGGATGGGGGAGCCATCCTGATGAGGCTGCGCTCCACCCACAGCAGCAAGTACGAGGGATGGGTGTGTGGGTGCAGGTGGACGTGGAGGATGGAGACACAGCAGAGGGCCACCAATTCACCTTAGCTGCCAGATTATTCTTACTAAGCATGTATCTGGACAAGATATGCTTCTCCACTTATCTCATAACTCTCACAACATCCCTAGGTGCTAGATATGATTATCAATGGGGATTTGGAGGATCAGAAATGTTTAATGTCTTGGCCAAGGTTGGTCAGTAAATGGAAGAGTAAGGATTCAGATCCAGGCCCATATTGTGACCCAGGATGCTGTGCCACCCCTCACTTGGGATGCAAGGATGGGATGGGGTTGCGGGGCAGGCTTGACAAAGGCAGTGGTTCATTCTGCCCCCCCTCCCTACCCAGGCTGGAGGGCCCAGGCCCAGCTACACTGTATCAGGAGGTGGACGAAGCCATTCACCAGCTCGTGCGCCTTTCCAACCTACATGTGCAACAGCAGGAGCAGCGGCAACGCTTGCACCGACTCCAGCAGGTGAGCCAGGACCTCCTCCCCCATGCTTCTTAACTCCACCTGGGGGCCTGGCCTCCAGCACCCTTTTCCCACTGATAACTTACAGCTGATGGTGTTCTCCTAACCTGGCTTGGTCGCATGGCCCTCCCTCTCTCCTCATCTCCCCTGGAAGTTGATCACGGTCAGTGTGAGATTCAACAAGAGGGAGATAGCATCTCAGCACCCGCAAAGAAGAGAAGCCAGATCTCCCCCTCCCACTGCTGATGTTTGATCAAGGATCCTTAGAGATTGTGAGAGATGCTTAGGTGCCCTAGGGGATTCTGGGAAGAGCTGACTGATTCTGAGTTCCTACCTCCTTAGCTTAAAAGCAACAAATGTCTATCGATACCAGCTCCCTCCACCCCTTATGCAATGTCATCCCCAAACCTGAGGACGGAAAGGTCCCACCTCCCTCCACCTTGGAAGGAGAGGACAATGGAAACTGCTAAAGGACTTGGAAACCAAGGCCTCTTTGTGGGAAAGATTCAGGAATAAAGCTGGCTTCTCTGAGCCTTGATTCTTTTCTCCTGGGGTTAAGAACTCCATAGGGATTTGCTCTCCACCCTACCTTGTGGGGTAGCAGGGGCACTGCAATCTGATTGCTCCTCCATAGCTCCTAAGTGTGGTAAGTGAACACCTCGTGGACCTGCATGTGGCCTCAGGGGAAAGGTCATCTCAGGGTCAGTGTTAAAGTAGGGTGGGGGCAGGGCTCTCTGTTCCTGAGATTTCTGCATATTTAGCTTCCTCCATCCCAACATCCAAAGGTTTGTATCTCCTGTTTGTTTATTAGCTGTTTTCCCACTGTGTAAAAACTATTAGCACACAGGATTTGGAGTCTAAAGTGTTCAGCTTGAGTTCTTCTCTGCTAGGAGTGAGATATTGGACGAGTCTGGAAGCATCTCTGAGTTCCCAAGTCCTCATCTGCTGAATGGGGGTGATAGTAAGGCTTACTTCACAAGGGTGTTCAGGTGATCAAATGATTTCAGCAAAGGACTGTAGAAGTGTTTATTGTTGGCATGGGTTATTGGGAACATTCTCAAACTTCCCGTCCTCAGGCTGTCTCGCCCCAGATTCCAACCTTTCTTCAGAGGGAAGAATTACCATCCCTTTTTGGTCAGATATCCCAGAACCAACACTAGAGTCCCTAGAGCCCCATAATAGGCAACTGGAGCTACACACACACACACACACACGCCTGGGGTGTCTCTCCAAGCCTGGTCCCTGTCACTAGGCTCTATGAATGTGAAATTTCTCCTGGCCCTCGTGCCTCTGGCTCACCCCAGTTTCATCTATTTCACCTGGAGGCATAGCCCTGGAACCCTAGCATGCGTCTCTCAGTGCTTCCTGCCAGCCCAGCCTCCCCTTCAACTGGTGTTTACAAAGATGGCTTACTCACTTTACTTGACCCTTGTGGAAACTACCACCATTCCCTGTTATCATTTCCACTTTACAGCTGAGATGAAATGGTTTCCCCCAAGGTTCTACAGGGTGGGGCGGTGGGGTCAGAGCTGGATCTCAGCTTTCCTTTCCACTGCACGGCCCCTTCTTCCTCATGGCCCTGCTCTCCCACCCTGTCTGCCCCAGGTGCTGCAGTGGCTCTCAGGCCCGGGGGAGGAGCAGCTGGTGAGCTTTGCTGTGCCCGGGGACTCCCTGTCTGCCCTGCAGGAGACAGAGCTACGATTCCGGGCTTTCAGTGCTGAGGTTCAGGTGAGAAGCGGGAGAGGGGCAGGTGAGAGGAAACACGCGGGGAGGGAAGGGGAGACTGACTGGACTGAGGGCCAGGTCTGAGAGCAGCCTCCCTTCTCCAGGAGCGCCTGGCTCAGGCGAGGGAGGCCCTGGCCCTGGAGGAGGACCCTGCCTCCCAGAAGGTTCTGGATATCTTTGAACAGCGCCTGGAGCAGGTTGAGAGTGGCCTCCACCGGGCTCTGCGGCTACAGCGCTTCTTCCAGCAGGTATGTGCTGAGCCTCTTCCTTCTATGCCCACCACTGCCTTTCTTCTGCCTGGAGAAGCTGATCAGGTAGTTGTTAGAAGCAGGGACTTAGGAGGCCGTCTCCTGGGCTTTGACTCTTGGCTCTGCCGCCTACTTGATGCATGACTTGGGACAGGATACTAAACCTGAGTGTGCCTCGTGGCACCTACCTTACAGGGCTGAGTGAGGATTACGTAAGCAGTATGTAACAGGTACTTAGTACAGAGTCTGCCACTTGTAAATTCTGTGTAAGTATCGGCCATCCTTTCGTCTAGGCCCCTCTGTCTCCATACCAGCTCAGAGTGACACGCTAGGCCATGATGCCGGGACAGTGAGGGGAGGTGTTCTAAGAGGACTGGGGTGTGGTGGGCCTTGGGAAGCCATCAGCGAAGGAGGACAGGAGCTGTCATCGGGCAGCGTGTGGGAGTGGGCTACTCCTTCCCCTCGCCACTCCCCACCCCTTTGGTCTTGTAGGCACATGAATGGGTGGACGAAGGCTCCACGAGGCTAGCAGGAGCTGGGCCGGGGCGGGAAGCAGTGCTGGCAGCCCTGGCCCTGCGGCGCACCCCGGAGCCCAGCGCTGGCACCTTCCAGGAGATGCGGGCCCTGGCCCTGGACCTGGGTAGCCCGGCGGCTCTGCGAGAGTGGGGCCGCTGCCGGGCCCGCTGCCAAGAGCTGGAGAAGAGGGTTCAGCAACAGCTGGGAGTGGAGGCGAGTCCACGGGGCCACCGGCGACGACGGGCAGACAGTGCCAGCAGTGGAGGGGCTCAGCGGGGCTCCCACAGCCCCTCACCCAGCCTCCGTTCCCTGCTGCTCCCCAGCAGTCCCGGGCCGCGGGCAGCCCCGTCCCACTGCTCCCTGGCGCCCTGTGGGGAGGACTATGAAGACGAGGGCCCCGAGCTGGCTCCGGAAGCAGAGGGCAGACCGCCGAGGACCGTGCTGATCCGAGGCCTGGAGGTCACCAGTACGGAGGTGGTAGACAGGACGTGCTCACCCCGGGAACACGTGCTGCTGGGCCGGGCCGGGGGCCCAGAAGGGCCCTGGGGAGTAGGCACCCCCCGGATGGAGCGCAAGCGAAGCATCAGGTGAGAGCCCAGCCCAGCTAGTGCCCAAGAGGCAGGCCCAGCTGGCCCGCAGGAAAAGAATATGATACTGTTGGCATGTTCCTCCCATGCCACAACCTCCCCTGTCACTCCTCGTTGTACCTGCAGCGCCCAGCAGCGTCTGGTGTCTGAGCTGATTGCCTGTGAGCAGGAGTACGTGGCCACCTTGAGTGAGCCAGTGCCACCCGCTGGGCCTGAGCTGACCCCTGAACTGCGGGGCACCTGGGCCGCGGCCCTGAGCGCCCGGGAGAGGCTCCGCAGTTTCCACCGGACACACTTTCTAAGGGAGCTTCAGGGCTGCGCCACCCACCCCCTGCGCATTGGGGCCTGCTTCCTTCGCCATGTGAGTCAGCCTCTGAAACTCCTTCCAGGGCTTCTCCCTTCACATGTCTCAGCCCCATCTGCTTGTCCCTCCTTCTCAGTATCCGCCCCCCGACCCCACCCACCACCAGAACGTGTGGCCCCAAACGCCAGCGCCTACTGCCGTTTGCTGGGCTCCTGGATCCACTCAGCTCATGTGTCCCCGACGTCCAGTGCTGCCCGGCCTTCGCTCTCTCCACGGGAGCCTGTCATTCCCCAAGCAGACTGAGTGTTCCCTGGTGGCCTGTCCCTCCTTCGGGCTCTACAGGATGTGGAGGAGGAAAGGGCGAGGCTTGTCTGCAGGGCCTCATTGGACATGACTTACCGCTTCCCTACCGGCACAGGGGGACCAGTTCAGCCTTTACGCCCACTATGTGAAGCACAGGCACAAACTGGAGAATGGTCTGGCTGCCCTCAGTCCCCCAACCAAGGTAACTTTTTCTCCAACCCTCATGAGAAGGGGAGGGGCCAGGAAGACCTAAAATCCACCCAACCTCAAAATCTCTCAGGGAAAAAAAGCTTTCCTGGATATACCCAGGAATGTCACCTACCAATAATCTCCCAGAATTGCTGAGGGTGGGACAAGCACTGGACTGGAAGCCAGGTGAACCCCGGTTCTTATCCAACCCACCTGAGGACTTTGGGCAATAGTATTGATTCCTCTGGGCCGCTGTTTCTTCATCTAGTGAATGGTGGCAGTATTCACTATAGCTAACTAAGAGAGTGCTCTGAGGGTCAAAAGGCCTCACATCAAAAGATGTGAAAGTGATTTCAAAAGTTAAAAGCCAGAGAATATAAGGGATTACTTGTATTCCTCTTCCACTCTCCCTCAAGATATAGAGGACAGCTGAATCTCCTGCAGCCCTCCTGCCTCCTTTCTTTCTGGGGGAAGGTTTTTCGCCTTACCTTTGGGTGTATCTGGGCTTGACCTACCCCTAAAAACCCGGAGTACCACGCATCTTCCCCGAAGGGCTCAGACCCGAACAGCTCCAGCCCCTCCCCTCATTCCTATCTGTTTCCACCCCAAACTAGGGCACCATGGAGGGGGGCCCTCATCTGCCCCGGGCCCTGCAGCAGCCCCTGGAGCAGCTGGCCAGGTATGGGCGGCTCCTGGAGGAGCTCCTAAGGGAAGCTGGGCCTGAACCAAGTTCTGAGCGCCAGGCCCTTGGGGCTGCCATGCAACTGCTCCGGGAACAAGAGACCCGCGGCAAAGACCTGCTGGCTGTGGAGGCGGTGCGTGGCTGCGAGGTGAGGCCGTGGCTCCAGACACTCCAACTCGGGCTGCCTAGCCTTGTAGCCTCAGAAGCAGTGTGGGCTGGTGACCAGAAAACTAGACTCAAGGTCAGAGGGCTCCAAGCTGTAATTTCTAACCAGCTGGATAGCTTTGGTCAAGTCACTGAACTTCACTGGGCCTCAATTTCCTCGTCTATAAATAAAGAAGCTATGTCCTGCCCAACATCCTGTGACCCTATATCTGTCTGTGCTTTCCTACTCCTTTCCTAATTCTTCTATCTACCCTGCACTTCATCCTGTATCTCAACATTCAACATATACCTTATTCTCCTCTCCTTAGTCTCTTAACAGTCCTGAGGTTCCAGAACAGGTTGGAAACCTACCTCCTCTAGGATAGACCTCTTTTCCCTTCAGTTCTTTGCTGATTTGATTCTCTTCCTGGGGCAAAATGGTGCTTTGGTCCCCAACATGCAAAGGCTTACCCATTGGAGGCTATAAACCCTACTGTGTGATGTACCTTCTATCTTCAGAGGCAGGGCTGTGCTGCTGGGCCAGGTGTGCTGTGCATGGTGACCAGTGGATGGATTCTAGGCCAAGGGCTTCCCCGATTTCCTGACTCTGCCTGAGAACCAGTGCATTCGGCCCCTGGCCCTATAAATCCCATTTTGACTCCCCGTAAAATATACACAAAGGGCTCTGGGGCCAATGACCTTTCCTTTTGCTTTCCCCAGATAGATCTGAAGGAGCAGGGACAACTCCTGCACCGGGACCCTTTCACAGTCATCTGTGGCCGGAAAAAGTGCCTTCGCCACGTCTTTCTCTTTGAGCATCTCCTCCTGTTCAGCAAGCTCAAGGGCCCTGAGGGGGGGTCAGAGACCTTTGTTTATAAGCAGGCCTTTAAGGTACGATGCCTGGGGGTGGGGTGGGGCTGGGAAACCATGGGGATGGGACAGGAAGTCATGCTCTTCTTGGGAACGCAGGGTGTTCTGGAAATTCAATCCCAACCCAGGTTCAGAATCTATATCATCTAGAACAGGCTTTGGCCTGTAATCAAACATCAGGTTAGGGTGTCGAGGTGACAGAAGTCCCTGTCATTGGTCTCCTCCATGGGGTTCTCCTTATTCATGCAGGGGATTCATGAGGCATTCCAAACCAGAAGCGGGGAGGACCTTTCCCATTAAGAACACACATGCTTTCTGAGTTAGGGATGGTCCCTGGGGGAGGAAGAGAAAGGACACTATAAATATAGCTTAACTTGACGGAACCGAGGAACCCAAGAGGAGGGAGGCCTTGCTTTAGGGAAACAGCCTTGATATCCAGATAAACATCAATAGCGGCCTCGTCCCAGATCAGGCGCTGTGGCATGACTCTTAAAAGAGTTTCTGACTCTGTCCCCCTACACTAGTTCCACCAGAGTCCAGTATACAGAAAAAAGCCTACGTTTGGAATAACCTAGCCATGAGTTTGAACTCTTTCTCCGATAAGCTATGATAAGCCCTTGGACAAGTTGCTTTGTGTGTCTGGGCACCACCCTTCTGTAAATCGTGCTTGTTATAAAGGCTAAATGCAGAGCACTTGGCGCACCGTAGGTGTTGAGCAAACATTTACTAAGCATCCACCAGATGCCAGGCTAAGTGTAGTGCTTTTCCACGTGGTACCACGGAATGCACTCCGTCTTCACCCACTCTCCTCCACTTTTTCTCAGACTGCTGACATGGGGCTAACAGAAAACATCGGGGACAGTGGGCTCTGCTTTGAGCTGTGGTTTCGGCGGCGGCGTGCACGAGAGGCGTACACTCTGCAAGCAGCCTCACCAGAGATCAAACTCAAGTGGACGAGTTCTATTGCCCAGCTGCTGTGGAGACAGGCGGCCCACAACAAGGGTACCAGGCAGAGCTGGGAGAGGGTGTGCTTGGGATCAAGGTTATGGCAGGTTAGCTGGAGACTGTGGGGAGTGCCCAGAGGAAAGAGGGTGTAGGATGGAGAATGACGTATGAGAAGATTGAAGATCTGACGTGAGAGAGATTGCTGAGACAGAACTTAATCTAAGGTGCACTAAAAGGAAAGAGGAAGCTAGCAGATTTCAGGGAGGCAAGCGCAAACGGTTGGGCAAAAGAGAGTGAGAGGGTGCTCACCGGACCTGCCTTCCAGAACTTGATTGCTGTGTTACCAAGACTAGTTTGTTTGTTTTGTTTTGGGGGGTCTTTTGCTAGTTTTTGTTTTTAATTCTCTGAACCTCATTCCACTAATCTGAAAAATGGAAAGTAACATCTACATCTTGGTATGATAGGAAGGATTAAATAAGGTGATATATATGGAAGCACTTGATAAACTGTAAAGGTATGTAAAAACATGAGTTTTGCTCTTAACGCCCAAGATAAAGGCAAGAAGGTATTAGAAGAGAAGTTGGGGGCTTCCCTGGTGGCGCAGAGGTTGAGAGTCCGCCTGCCGATGCAGGGGACACGGGTTCGTGCCCCGGTCCAGGAAGATCCCACATGCCGCGGAGTGGCTGGGCCCGTGAGCCATGGCCGCTAAGCCTGTGTGTCCGGAGCCTGTGCTCCGCAACGGGAGAGGCCACAACAGTGAGAGGCCCGCGTACCGCAAAAAAAAAAAAAAAAGAAGTTGGGAAGCCTGAATGACAAATGGGCAGGATGCAACATATAGGAGAGAAGAGACAGAAGTCTGAGGGGGAAGTCGAGGACACGATCACCATCCATGTCATAACAGTCAACAGGAAGAGTAACGAGACACCAGAGGAATGAGAGGGAGGAGTGAGAGTTGGGAAGGAGCAAAGAAGTTGGTAACAGGGTCTCTGTTCCCTAGAGCTCCGAGTGCAGCAGATGGTCTCCATGGGCATTGGGAATAAACCCTTCCTGGACATCAAAGCCCTTGGGGAGCGGACGCTGAGTGCCCTGCTCACTGGAAGAGGTGAGGGCCACAGTGCTGGGGGTGGGGGGTGGCCTCCAGCAGTCAAGACCTTGAGAGTGAAAGCACAGTGAGGAGACATGGTGGAAAATGAGGAAAGGTCATGAGTGGATATGTCTTCCCAGAAACTGTGGGAGTGACTGGGAGGCCCTCTATGAGCTCAGGGTCATTTCAGGGAGCCAGGAGGGCTTTCCCACACCAGCACCCCACCCCTCCACCCCCCGCTCTCTGCAGCCGCCCGCACCCGGGCCTCGGTGGCCGTGTCATCTTTTGAGCATGCCGGCCCCTCCCTTCCCGGTCTTTCCCCGGGAGCCTGTTCCCTGCCTGCCCGCGTCGAGGAGGAGGCCTGGGATCTGGACGTCAAGCAAATTTCCCTGGGTGAGGCACCTCTCAAGGGGTGGCTCCCAACAGCTGGGTCATCATGGTGATGTTCAGGCTGCTTGCTGCTGAGCAATTCCTTTCTCTAGCCAAGGGGCCCAGCTGCCATGACAACTATGTACAGCTTCCCCATTGCTAAAAGAGCCTTCCATCTGGTTGCTAGGGTAATGCTTACAGCAGCCTGTTGCTAAGAAGCACTTCCTCTGTACCTCTCTCTCTCTAGCTCTCCTTGGGTTTCTATGGAAACTGCTTCAGCTTCCTGTTGTACCCTCCTGGTTCACCACGGCAATCCTTATAGTTTCCTGTCGCTTCCTCTCTGGTTGCTCTAATGATGCTGCTGAGAGTTTCCTGCCTCTTGGTAGGGGGGTTCTCTTGCAACTGGATTGCTATGGTGACTTACAGCTTCCTGTTGCTCTGGAGCTTTTTCTTCCCTGATGGAGCAGCTTGGTTACTTAAGGTAATCTAGAGGGGTTCTATACCCTGCTCTCACCCTAGCTTCCCCTCCAGCCCCAGAAACATTTGCCTCTTCTGGAGATGTGTCCCCAGGACCAAGAAACAGTCCCAGCCTGCAACGCCCACACCCTGGGAGCAGCACTCCCATCCTGGCCAGTGGAGGGATCTTAGGGCTTTCCCGACAGGTAAGTCCTTGCAATAGGGCTGAGAATGGGGTAGTCTCTTCGGACACTTTCTGGGTGGGCTCTTCTGAGCATTCAACCCATGAGGGGCAGGGGGACCAGTGAGCCTGTGCTCCCAGCAAGGCTACAGGTTGGAGGGATGTATTGTCCAGTCTGCCCTTCTCCTCTTCCCCAGGCCTGGCTGAGAGGGCTCAAGGTCAGAAGTGAATCTTTAATAAGGAGTGGAGAGCAGGAGTGATAGAAAGGGGAGAATTCCAACAGCCTAGACTTGGATTAAATCAGCAAAATTCAGGAACGCTGGGGAGGAAAGAGGGGTGAACTAATTGACAGGCTTGGGAGAGAGAGAAAGGTTATATAACCTCTCTATATAAGAGGTCATTTCTTATCCTTTAAATTCACTGCAGTTTCTCTTCCCTCAGAGTCATGCCCGAGCCCTGAGTGACCCCACCACACCTCTGTGACTGGTGAGTTGGTACCCGCTTTCTACCACATCCTACAGCCTTCCCTCTTCCCTTCCCCAGCGGCTTGGGAGTCAGCTTCTTCTCTCTCCCAACCCATCTTCCCTTTTCCTTCCTGGCTTCTAGAGAAGATCCGGAATTTGGCTACAGCCCCTCCTCTCAGCACGCTTTGGGCTGGGATGCTGGGGGGACATAGTGGAGGACTGGAAGAGCATTGAATTCCTTCCCTCTGCTTCTTGGACAGAAAGGAGGTCAAAGGACCAGTGTGTTTCCCTGCTACTGCTGTCTCTAGCTCTCCCCAGCCAGGTGCCTTCCTGCAGGAACCAGAGTGTCCACACTTGCTTGCCTTCATACCCTGGAGGTGGGGAAATTATCCCTCGTCCAGTCCTTCCCCATCCGGGGCCACTGCATACTCCCAAGACACCGCTCCATGTCAGCCCTTCCCCGACAGCCTGTGTTCGCCCCTTCGTCCTGCCCCCTGCCCCTCCTTGAGAAGACTCATCTCTGCCGGTTCCTGGTGACTCCATTCTGGGGTGTCATAGGAAACGGAGCTATGCAAACCATTATAGAAGGGTGGGCTAGGGAACTGCAAACTTTATATATGTAATAACTATTATTTTAATACTATTGTTATATTAAACATATTTACTCACACTTTGTCTCCGAAGAGCTAGAGCAGACCTCAGGGTTGAGGTGATATCACTAACTTGAGCACTTCCGCTCACCCAACCATTAACTAGAACACAGAAAATAAAACCAAGGCTGCAAGGTACCCTGTACCCCTTACTGGGCCAAAGCTGGGCCCATGCCTGGGTGAATATGCACCCTCCCAGAGGAGTGGCCCCCAGAGGCTCAATGCACCCTTTGAAGTTCCTGCTCTCATGCTGTACCCACTTCTTGAGGCTGAGCTGGTCACAGTCAAGGTGGGGTCCAGCACCATTCAGCAGTTCTCAAAATGAGGTCCTCAGAGGTCCACAGTACATGAGAATCCCCTAGGCTACTTGTTAAATGCTAGTTCCTGGGCCCCACCCCTGAGCTACTTAAGCCAAAGCCTGAAGGTAAAGCCCAAGTTTCTTACCAAGGTCTTTGGGTGATAAAAAGTGCCTGAAGAGATGACTATTTTCTGGACACAGTGGCCCAAGGAGGACAGGACATAGGCAGGCAGACACAGTGCCCTGTGCCTCAAGACACCTGTTTATTGGGGACACAACTCTGCGACAGGGATGACAGAAATCGTACCAAAAATAGCAACGTCTACAGGGCCCCTGGAGGGGCTAGAAGGGTACAGTGCCCCCACCCCCACCCATTGTACAAAAATAAACTCTCACGCCTATGGACCAGCAAAGACTGGCAAAGCTGCCCCTCACCAGGAACACTCCTGCCAGCCCTGGGACCCCGTTCTTTGATCCTCACCCCTGCCACTTCTAAGGCACTGTGACTCTCTCTTGGGCTGGGTGGGTATCGCCCACCCACCCTCCTAACGCCCTCTGCCCCCTCCACCTCTGGTCTGCCCGGGGCTGGGATATGGGTCCCACGCTGCCCCCTGCTGGCTGCTCTACCCAACTACCTCTAGCGCAGCCCCGCTCCTGCGGGGTAAACTCACTAAGCTAATAGCCCGTAAGAGGGCTCCCTACCTTTCTTGTCCCCCCAGCCCAGGCTCTCCTGAACGCAACAGCCCGGGGCCCTCCTCCCCTTCCTGCGGAGGACTGGGAGGGGTCTCTCCGGACGGTGCTCGGGCATAGGGCGGGGATGCATCGGCCTGGGGCGGCCTTCGGCCCCGAGCCCTGCGGCTGTGGTGCACTTGCAGGTGCAAGGCCATGAGCTCGGGGGCTCCAGTGGCGAAGGGACAGAAGAGGCATCGGTGGAGGGCACCCCCCGGCCCAGCCTCGCCTCCCGGCCCTGCCCGCAGGGACAGGTCGAGGGGTTCGGCCTCACCGCCTCGCCCGTTGCGCAGGGTCCTCCCGGGGCTGGCGGGCTTCCGACGGGAGCCCGACGCGGCGCCGCTCGAGGGAGGCCGGGAGCTCGCTGTGCCCTCCACCCAGGTCGCAGGCTGCGCAGCCGGTTTGGCTCCCGACGACTGGGTTGCACCCCGCTGGGAAGGGGGTGGCGGCTCTGGAGGAGGCCCGGGGCCTGCCCCGCTCTTCTGCTCCCGGTGGTGGCGCTGCAGGTGATACTTGAGCGACCCGGACTGGGTGCCCGCGTAGTCGCAATGCGGACACTTGTAGGGGCGCTCTCCTGGAGGGCGGGGGGTGCGATAGGGCCCGAGTCACAATCACTGCCAGCCCTGACCCGCAATTCACTCCGCGTACAGACCTCCGGGCCAGGAGGAAAACCGCGCCTCTCCCACCCCTCTCGTTTAATTAAGAGGCGTTTCCTAACGATCTCATCTAGACAATCCGAAGGCTGCCGAATGTCATCTCCCGGCGTTTCCCATAGCCCTCTCACCCCCCTTCCTGCCCTCCAGTCCCCTCCCCACCCCGGAGGCTGCCCCCCTCACCTGTGTGCACTCGCAGGTGCACTTTGAGGTGATGCGCTGAGCGGAATGATTTTCCACAAAAGGGGCAGTCCTTGCCGCTGGCCCCCCGGCCCCCTTCAGGCCGGGCCCCTCCAACTAAGAGCCCATTCTCTTCTGCAATACACACATTAAAAGAAGTCAGAGGGACCCTTTGCCCTAACCCTATTAGGGCCATGTGTCCCCATACCCACCCACAGGATTGCTTCCCCTCCCAGCCCGGAAGGAAACAGAATGTTTGCAGGAACCTAAGAGGTCTGATTTGCTGTGAGTGGACATGTACCCTCAAAAGGTTGTAAAGCCTCCAGGGGAGGAAAATTGAGAAATAAGAAAATTCTTAAAAATAAGAAATAAGAAACTGCCCTCCTGTCCCCTCCTTTTTAAAAAGGAGGGGACAGGAGGGCAGTGGTGGCGTCAGAGTGCGCCCAGGATGCCGAAATCCTCAGAGAAAGGAGACCCTTACGTACCCTGCGTGGCGCTGGACCTCGCCGGGGCCCCCGCAGCAGTCGCAGAGTTCCCTGGGCCCTCGCCTGGGCGTGGGGGCAGTGAAGCCAGAGGGCCCACCGCCCTGCTCCGGGCCCAGGTCTCTTCCTCTGCCTCCACCACCTCCTCTTCCTCGTCTGGCTCCTCCGCGCGGTGCCGGCGAGCCCGGCCTGGGAGAGCAGAGGGCAGTGGGCGGAAGCCTCCAAAGCTGCGGCCAGCCCCAGGCTCAGCGCCCTCACCATTGGGCCGGGCCTCGCCGGCTCGCAGACTCAGGTATCCCAGGAGGCTCGGAGGCTCACGGCGCTCAGCCGGGGTGGGCGCCGGGGCCAAGAGGAGCGCGGGGCCCAGAGGCTCATAGGCCAGCAGGCCCAGATCAGGAGGCTGGGGGGCCCGGGCAGGCCCAGAACCAGGCCCCGGGGCACGCAGTGGGCCCAGCTTGCTGGCGTGCACCTTCATGTGGTTCTTAAGGAACCAGGGCTCCTTGAAGCAGCGGCCACAAACAGGACATGCATGATCGAAGGAGGCCTTATGCTTGCGCATGTGGCCCTTGAGAAACCAGGACTGCGTAAAGCTCTGGCCACACACTTGACAGCGGAACTCCGGAGGCGCGGGGGGCTCCTCGGGAGCAGCAGGCGCGGAGACGGGGGTTGCCTCACGTTCAGGCTCCGGCTCGGGCTCAGGGACGGATCTGGGTTCAGGCTGGGGTGGAGGCTGAGGCTGGGGTGCAGCCGAGGTTGCCGCCAGGGGGCGCTCAGGAGCTCCGTGGGCCGTCAGGCTGTGGTGCAGCAGCTCCTCCTCCTGGCTGGAGCCGAAACTGCACAGGCCGCACTTCCAGGGCCTGTGCAGAATGTGCAGGTGGCGTTCGCGCTCCGCCGCGGTGCGAAACTTGCCTTTGCAGAAGGGGCAACGGAAGGCGGACGACGAAGGAGCCTGGGACCGCGCCAGGCCCTCAGTGGCCGGGGTGGCCTGAAGGCCCCCTGAGCTCCGGGGTCTCCCCAGCCGCGCTTCCCGCAGTAGCGCGCGCTCCTCCAACTCCAGCAACAGGCGCGCGGCGGGGCTTCGCGGGCGCTCAGGCTGGTGCGTGCGCAGGTGCGAGCGCAGCAGGGCCCGCTGCGCAGCACGGTGGCCGCAGTGCGGGCACTGGAAGGCCTGGGCGCCTGGGTGCGCCCGTAGGTGCAAAGCCAGGATAGAGTTGAAGCGGAAGCGCTTCCCGCATACAGGGCAGGGGAAGCGCCGTTCGCCTGTGCGACTCTCAGACCAGCCCACTGCTCCCATCCCCGGAGACCCGGCGCTTACGCCTGGCCCGTTGGAGTAGCGCTGCAGATCCAGTTCGCCGTCGAAGGCCGGTGGCGACGGCGCTAGGTGGCCGCCCGGGGCGCGGGGACGTGAGCCCTGTGGAGAAAGATGTGAGTAGAGCAAAAGGTGGAGAAGGGAGAGCTATGGGGAAAGCAAGGGCATGGAGAGCCAGAGGAACCCGAGGGAGGGTGGGTCAGGGCCTGAACCATGAACACCGGGTGCCCCTCCCACTCACCTTGGGGAGGCTGGGGGATGAATGGGAATTGAGCTGTTAGGACCACGAAAACAACTTCTGATAATGGGAGGCCAGACAGAGGGAGAAAGAGAGGTAGGGAGGGGAGGAAGTATAGTTGCAGGTACTCATAGGTTCAGGCCAGAGCTTCACTCACCTCCATGGACCCCCTTCACATTCTTTGGTTCTGAGGAGTGCAGGGAAGAGGAGGAGGAAAAGCTGCTAGTGAAGGCAACAGGTGCTGAAGAGCTAAAGCAGGAGAGACAGATTTGGAGGAAGAGGTGAGCCCTGATTTTCAGCAGTGGGAAGAGTCACCCCAAACTCCAGACTCTTAGCACTCTGAAACCTATCCCTTCTCCATCCTTCCATCCTGAGACAGGAGGGGGCTGCTGTCTTCAAAACTTGTACTTCGTTATTTGTCCACAAGTCTCCCTGATAACCCAGATTTCTTCCCCCAAATTATTCATATTAAATGCCTTGTCCAGAACAACCACTACCACCACCAAGTCGCCCCCCCCCAACTTCCTCTCCACCCTCGTGGTGGAGAAGACCATCACAGTATACCCTTCTCTCATTTAGGTTGGGCTGTGCAGCTTGAAGAGCAAATGGGGTGGGCTTGCCATGCTCCCCAGTTATCCAAGTGGGACCAGTTGCTCTCAGACCGCTAACTGACCAGCCAGCCAAACATTCTTCCAGGCTCCATAGTTCTTCCTTCTGCCTTTACCCTGTCTTTCTGTCTTTCCCCCTCTTTCTTCCTCCCTCCGCCTGGATTCCTGATCCATTCATTTCCATTCATTACAGAGACTCATTCATGCATGGGAGAGAAACACCTCCCAGCAGCAGAGAGTCTGGAGACAGACAGAGGGGGAGGGGCATGAAGGGGGAGAGAGCCAGAGGGAGAGGGAATGGAGAGTTGGGGGAGGAGTGGAAGTTAAGGGGCGCTGCTGGCTTTGGGAAGGGGTTAAAAACTGCAAATACCGGATAGGATTCATCCCCTTGTTTCAAACCTTGGAGCCTGCAGTTTGATGGGGCATCTCAGCCCCTTTGTCCAGGGCTGTTCCAAAGCAGGCTTTCCTCCTCTCTGCAGGGGAGAGGCTCCCTCACACAAGAGGAGGATTACACAGGCTCTGAGCTCAAGAGGCTGGAGTGAGGGACGGGGGGCGGGGCTGGGCCATCTGCACAGATAGGGGCTCAGCACATACTCTGAGCTGGAAAGGGTTAAAGTTCTCCAGGCTAAAATTCTCTGGGCCTGGGATGTACAGAGCTCCAGTTCTGAGGATGAAGAGCAGTGAGAGGAAGAGGACTTGGTGGCCAGTGGGGGCGGGGGGGCAGAATCTCCTGATTCTAAGCTGCAGAGGAGGTTAGCATTAGGACTTAGAAGCAACCCCAGAATTAAGATTCATGGAAATAGGCCTAGGAGAATGGACCAGAAATCATCCAGTCTATCTTTCTTACTTATATACAGAATTGTATCTGGTCAAGGCTAGACAAATGTGGGCCTAACCTTTTTTTTTTTTTTTTAATTGCCTGAGACAAAGAATATTTGAGATATAAAGAACTTCCTTACAATAGGCATTGTGAAACTGAAATCGGTTACTGAGAAAGAAAAGGACTCAGCATTACTTTGCTTAAGGATCTTTAATAGAAGAGAACTGAGCCAGGAGTCAGCCCTGCAACGAGAAAAGGCTCTGGAGATCCAAGGCTTCTTTAATTTTTGACATTTAGTAGATAGGATAAGACTCTATGAAGGGGCAGGTACCTGTTACATTTGGAATCTGCATTATGGGAATTTTATTAAGAGATTAATTAACAAAATGTCTTTGTCCAAGGATCAGTAAACAACCTCCAGCACCGCTTTTAATATCTGTATTTCTGTAGCTCCAAATTAAGGCATCCACCCTCACTTTCTGGATCCTCCAAATAAGCCCCTTTACTGAGACCAAGAGCCTAGCCAAGTTCGCTGAGTAGTATAATGAAAGGTGAATTAGAGTACGACTGAGGGGTGCAAGACTACTGTGGGCCCAGTCAGACCATTAATAGCCCCTGCAATCCTCAGTAAATCACTTAACCTCCTGGTTTACTCATCTGTAAAATAAGAGGGTTGGACTAATTTATACTGATGGTCCCTTCCAGTTCAAAAGTTTTGTGGTTCTGAGTCACAGGACTCTTCTGGACCCCAGAGAGATGCTGAAACAAATGGTCATTCCTTCAGTACCATGGAGAGTGCAGTGGGCTACCAGAGGAGCCACTTTGGCCACCTCCGTACCATAGAGCAATGAAGTACTAGAGGGGCCACATTTGCCATTTTAGCACCACAGATAAGGCACTGAGAAAAGCCAGAGGATTTGTAAAAATTTCTATCTGGAAACCATAGAGGGGGGAAAAAAATAGTGGTACCAGAGGGATTATTTTGGCCTTTTGGATGTCACTGAAAATAGACAGATATAATAGAAAATAGATGTAACTAGAAGAATTTTAATTAGCTATAAGGAGTGTTCTGACAGTTACAGTTTGTACATCCTGGAATGAGTTACTGAGGCATCGTATTTGGGTCCATCACATTCTGTTGCTCTCCTGGGGATTCCCGGAACATCCTGGTGTACAGCCAATCTGGTATATTCAGAGGAAGCAGATGGTGGGGGAGGAGGGGGGAGGCTGGGAATACTGCATGGTCATAGCTGACTAACCTATGGGCACATACTCTGATTCTGAGAAGATTCTAGGGCCCCTAAAACTGCCTATGGGATAGTAAACAAAATACCCCACGGGAGGCTGACCTCATACCCAAGGCAAGTAGAGTAGGAATTGGGCAAAAGCTTCCTCCCCCAAAACAAAACAAAAACAAAAAACCTGCTTTGCACATAGCAGTTTCCAGGATGGAAATCCAGTGATATACAAGAAGGCCCAAATTGAAGCTGAATTCCCAAGAAGTGAAAGTTTCCCCAGAGGGTGGCCTCAAATCAACAAAACCACTGAGACCCTCCTAGGCCCAGTCAAGATCTCCTGAATCATCTCCTCACCAAATGGGGTCCCAAGAACCTGATCCCATGAGTTTTTCTCAATAGGAGAAAGCACTGACAGAGCCCCAGATTTTATGAACTGACTTGGGACCTAGATTATGCATGTATTGCCTGTGGGCAATAGTCAGAGTTTTCTATAGTCAGGCCAACTTCTATAGTCAGGCCTAAACACCATCCATGAGACTTAGCCAGACAGTAGCACTGACCTACTTTCTACCCCCACTGGAAATCAAGGGTTATCTTACCCTTATTTGGGTTCTATAGGGATGCAGGGCCAGGGATAGGGATCCAAAATCTTTCAAAAGCAACAGGCCAATTCCTTTTATGTGCTAGGAGAGCTGGTGTGGACCATCAAACCTTACTGAGTAGGGAAGGATGGAAGGGTTGGTGAGAAGACTCTTAGAAACAACTGGGACAAGTACATAGAAGCATCTGCTGACTGGAGGACCATGAAGATTGTCCCTCAAGCTTTGTGGTTCAAAAGTTTTTAGGGTCAAAGTGTAAGGGGCAAGTGTTCAGGACTTGAAGTATATTTGTGACTAGGTCTCCGCCTCTGGTCATTTCTAATATTGTACTTGATGTTTTTCCCTCTGAGAATCCTTACACCTTCCAAGTCCCCTAACAATCGATTAACGCTGCACTAGGTGGAGTTAAAAGGAAAGGGAACTCCTTAGGTGGTCTAGAGTCAAGACCACCTTTATCACACAAACATGCCAGTAGTTCACCTTTATGGTCTCCTCTCCATGGCCCTCTGAACCTCATTGCTCAGGTGGCTCCCCCAAACTGACCCCACAGCATAGCTTGCCCACCTTTTAGATTGAGTTCTTGGGAAAGACTCCTTCCCTCCATCCTCACTGCCCTGAGTTGGGGTTACAGACCTCAGTCATGGGTTTCAAATGTACAGCATGAGGTGAGAGGAAGGTACACCTGCTCACCTACTGCCACCCCACCATGGAGAATCTTATCCCAGGGGCATGTCCCAACTTGACCCCTCTTCTGAAAGTTCTGGAACACCTGGATTTGGGGGAGGGGGCATGTAGCCAGCCCTAAGCCCCTTTAGCTGGAGCTGACCCTAGAAAGGTCAGAGTCTTGGCACCCATATGAACCTCAGTTCTCAGATTAGGGGGTGGGGAGTGGGTAGGAGAGCCTCTGGGAAAATCTCCCTCCCAGAAGTAGATTGGCAAGTAGGGCAAGACATTTCATCCTGTGCAAGAGGTTCTTCCAGCAGCACCCCAGACCCCTCCCGGGGAAGATAAACCAGAAGGATGATGGGGGGACAGGGTTGGGAGACTGGGAGGCCAGGGCTCAGCTACCCGGGCCGGGAGAACAAAAGCTGAGTTGCAGCCGCCTCCGCCGCTGCCGCCGGCCGAGCTCTTTGTGACACTTTGTTTGGGACGCAGAGAGGGAAGCACCCCCATCCTCTCCCCTCCCCCACCCCCCGCTCCCAGAGAGTTTGGGTCCCTTCCCCCTCCTCCATCAGCCCTACCTGGGCCGGGGGGCACTCATCCACTCTGGTTCCCAGCTCTGCCGCCCCGCACCCCCAGGCCCCTCGCGCCCTGCCTTCGGGCCCCTACAAAGACGCCCGCGCCCCCCGCCCCCGCTGGCCTTTCCCCTTTGGTGTCCGCTTTCCCGGCTCCCCCACCTGCCCCCCCTCCCTCGAGGCCCCCCTAGCTCTCCAGGCTTCCGTGGCCGCCGCCCCCACCCCGCCCCCCCAGGAGCTCTGGGCGAAGTTTGCTTGGGGCCGAGCCGGCGCCCCTCCCCCGCCCCCGCCCCCTGCACCTGCTCCGAGCCGGGAGCGCGTAACGGCCCCCCCC
>NW_021703778.1:99203583-99391563 GCF_005190385.1 Monodon monoceros
GCGGCGGCGGGCGGCGGGCCGGCGGCGCGGGCGTCAGCGTTACGTGGGGCCGGGGGAGATGCGCCGGGCCCCGGCCCCCCCGCCCCCGGCCCGGCCCCCGCCCCCTCCCCGGTCCCCCGCCCCCGGCCCTGGCCCGCATTGTGTGCGGCGGGAGGCGGCCCGGCCATTAGCATGCGGGGGGCGGCGCGGCGGGGCTGGGAGCCGCGCGGGAGCGAGAGCGGGAGCGGGGCTCTGGCTCCGGGGACAGGGAGCTGGGGACCCCGGGAGCCGCGAGAGGCGGCCGCCAGGGGCGGGGTGCGGGCCGTTTGGAGACTGGGGGCGCTGTCGGAGGGAAGGAGGGAGGGAGCGGGGGTGGGGCGCACGGATGATTCCAACAGGAGACTGGAAGAGATTTTGAAAGGTCATCTCGTCCTTCCCCCAGCCTCCAAGCGGACTGCCCCTCCCACCCTAAACCCGGACATACCAGGGAAGGAGCTGGCTCTGCCGCTCTTTCTGCCCCAACATGCACAGACTCGGGAAGTTCTTCCTGGGGTTTTATCTCAAAGCCTCTCCCTTACAATTTCTGTCTCTCTTTTGGGGGAGGAGGAGGGGCGATTATAGAGATAGTTAATGTCTGCCGTATAAGAAACATTATTAAAGTTACTCTCCGGTCCTTTCTCTTCTTGATAAACAATTCCTACCCCTTCCTCTCGAATTCTATTTTTTCATTCCTTAAGTCACTTTAATGGCTCTTCAATACAACAAATATTTACTGAGTGTTTACTAAGTACCAGGCACCAATGCTCAGCGCCGTGGGGGATGTACACATGAGGGGAATGTAGTACCCTCTCTGGAGGAGATTGTAATCCAGACAGGGATACTTGTAAGTAGGATACTTAGATTTAATCAATATTTACCGAATGCCTGTTCACATATTTAATAGTATATAATCTTTCTAATAACACTGTGAAATATAATTGGTCTGCATTTACAGGTAAGGGAAATGAGGCTAAAAGAGTCGCTTTCCACTGGCCTACCAGCTCAGGGATACTCAGCCCAACATCTCACATTCTATCAGGCCATTGCCACAAAATAAAATTAATGTACATAAGGATCGAGGAGAGGGTAGATACACAACAGCTCTCAGGGACCCTTTAAATGTGATTTCCACTCCCCAGGAAAGAAGAGTGGGCACAGTGTTCCAGTGAGTGTTGGCCGAGCACTGAGCAGGGCAGAAGTGGCTTACAAAGGCCACTTGCCTCCCAGGACCCTGCCTCCTGGTACTAACTCCTGGGGGTCTTCTGGCTCAGTCGTCTTCTGTCATCAATAATAATAATAGCCACTAACATTTATTGAACGTGTATGTGCCAGGTGCTGGACTGAGTTGGTTCATATGCATTTTCTCTTTTAATACTTAAGGCAATCTCTTGAGATTGGTATTCCCTTTATTGATAAGGAAACAGCGAGATTAAGTACCTTGCCCAAGGTCACCCAGGTAGATCTGGGCTTTGAACATAGGTCTCATTGCCCCCAGACCTCAGGCTTTGCACCAACATGGACTTTTCCTATTTTTGATGTACAGAATATATATTTGGGCTCACGTGATTCTGCTTATTGTATGAATAAATGACCCCAGCTTAGCTTCTGAATAAGCCCTGTAGTATATGAGGTACATCAGTATGACCTCATCAGCACCATTAATGGTTATTATACACCTAACCTGAGTCAACAACCCTTCACAGTCATATTATTATCCCCCTTTTAATCACTCAGTTTCAACAAACTGAGGTTCAAATTGGTAGAATAATGTATCCAAGGCCACACAGCTCGGAAAGTGGCAGAGCTTGCCTGGCTGCAAGGCAACTTCTGTCCCTCAAAAATATTAATTGTTGCAATAGTGTTCTTCCCGAGACTGACCATTTAAGGACCATCTTCTATACATGTCTAGCTGCAGGTTATCACTGAGTCAAAAGCAATCCCTACTATAAATAGAGCTCTCCATCCACTTAGTCAGTGTCCGATCCAGAGTAAATCCTTCAAGAAAGGAATGAGAGAGGAGAAACTGTCCAGAAAGTGAGAGACAGGAAGCCAGGTCTTGGCTGGTCTTGGGACAAATCTTCAAGCAGTAATGACGGGACTAATTCAGAGAGTAATGTGGGATTTCCCTAGGGAACAGCAAGTAATTTGAGGAGGAAGCCCCCTAAAAAAAGGAGAAAGATTAGATGGAAATGGGGGAGAAATTGGGGCCCAGGGTGGTAGTGTCCATGTATAAGGTGAGTGGATGAGGTGAGTTATCAGAAGAGGAACCCAGGATGGGCAGAGATGGGGTCAGTAGGAAACAGGAACAGAATGAGTTAGGGCTGGGTGTCTTGTGGAGTGAACTGAGGCTGATGTCTACCCAGCACCACTCCCTGGATCCTGAGGCCCTCATAGGGACCTTTGCCCCACCACACCCCAGCCCTGATAGCCTGTCTCTGCCAGGACAACTTTGTCTTCTGCTCTGAGCTACCAGGCCCTACCAGGAGCTCCAGGGCCAGCTGGGACCCATCCCTTTGGAGCAGCTGCTTCAGACTAGGTAAGTGTGAGGCCCTGAGCCTCAACTCCCTGGATATTGGAAGCAGGCAGAGGGGCAGCTGAAAGAGATGTTGCTGTATGTCCTGTCTCCTGATAGGTGCCATAATGAATTTTTCCCAGGCTAGGAAGCACTGAGCTCTAGTGGTCAAGGGAGCCATGGAGGAGAGAGCTGGTCAGCGAGAGCAAGACAGACCCAGCCTTCGTCTGGAAAAGCTACAGCACTGGGCCAGGCACAGGCAGAGTGGGCACCTCTTGGTGCTGGCGGTGAGGCCAGGCTGCCCCACCCCAACTTGTACCCCAGTTCAATTCCACCCATGTTTAGTGAGCACCTAGCATCTGTCTGAAACTGTGCTAGGCTCTGAGTGGGAGGAGGGTGGAGGAAACAGAATAAACAATGCAAGACCCTTAATCTCCAAGTAGCTTCCATCATGTGGGGAAAACACATAGTTAAGTAACTGAACTATGACATGAGGCAGAAAAAATTAAATGATATCCCCTTCTTTTATGGCTCTTGGTTGACTACTCTCCACCACTTGGGAGGAAGGAAGGGAATCCCTAACAGTTCTCCTTCAACTACCCTGCACCCGGCCTCCAGGTGAGCCAGCTATGGCTGGCAGTGGCTGTGGTGCCCTTTGCTATCTCAGTTGCCTGCCTGAACTCTGCTTGTCACATGGCCACAGCACTGCCACTTGGGCCTGGCGTACTGGTAAGAACTACCATACGGGAGGGTGGAAAGAAGGTCCTGGGGGCCCCTCCCTAATGGGCCAGAGCTCACCACTTGCCTTTCTCATCATTCAGGGTCTCCTCACTGGGATTGTAACCCTTGAGCTGCGCAGAGCACCCCGTCTCTGGAAGGTGAGAGGGGAAGAGAATGCAGTACTATTCTCCCACCCCCTAAAACACACACACACCTCAGCCCAGGAAGTGGATTTCTAACTGTTAACTGTGTTAGTTATCTGCCCGTGACTGGTCTAAAAGACTGAGGAGGGAAACAAGAAAGTTAGAGGGCTGATGGTCCCGTTTGGAGGTGGAAGAATAGGAGCTGTTTTTTTTTTGTTTTTTTTTTTGGGTTACGCGGGCCTCTCACTGTTGTGGCCTCTCCCGTTGCGGAGCACAGGCTCCGGACCACAAACCCGTGTCCCCTGCATCGGCAGGCGGACTCTCAACGACTGCGCCACCAGGGAAGCCCAGGAGCTGAGTTTTGTTTTCAGCTAGGCTACAGGTGGGGCTTGGGGTTGCAGTGAGTCCCCTAGGCTGGGCAGGGCTGAATTAACTCACTGGCAGGTGCACGCCATGATGCTATTCAACACCTTCAATCTGATCTTGGGCTTCATCGCGTTGGCGGTCGAAGTGGTGAAGACAGCCTTGATGTCTGCCCCAACTGTCCCCTCCCAGGTACAAGTGAATAAAGGAGAATGTGGGGGGATGAGGAAGCCAGAGGAGGGGAAAGGGCAGGGGCAAATAGGTGCAGGGTCCCCTGCAGCACACCCTCAGCCCTATCTACCTACAGCTAGCCGGCTTGCTGGTGCTGGAGCTCAGTGCTGAGGCCTTCACCCTAGGCGGAGTGCTGGTCTCAGCATACTCCCTGTTCCTGCTGAGCCAGAGGAAGCCAGGATGCTGCTGGAGCCAGAATCTGCACTACCACGAGCTGCAGGAGGTACTGAGGGCAGGGAGGAAGCAGCTAGCTAGCAGTTCATTTTTTCACTGGCTATCCTGGTCGATGGTACTTAAGGGAAAACAATGGGGCAGCCCGGAGAGGAAGGGGTCCTAAACTGAAACTGGTTGGTTTTCTGGCTTTGGACATTTCTCCCCTAGTGGTGGGTAAGAGTGCATCGGGTATCTAAATGGGGCTAAAAATGTGGGAGAGCATTAGAAATCTGCGTAAATATTGGAAGGGCTATGGGAACACGAGAAAAAAAAAATGCGAGAGGAGGAAGCTGCATCTGTCTGGGATTCCTCATTTCTCACCCTTATAGTTTGCTTGCTTCACACCTGTCTGGTTTTCAGGGTCTCTCAGAATTAGAGGAAGTTCCTGATTTGGAGACTGGTCCCACGGTGGCTAGCAGAGCAAACAGAACAAATGAGTGAGCTGGCAAGAGGAAGCAGACAGGTGTTGCTTTCCTACCCGGCGGGAGCATTCTCCAGACCCTCCTGCACCCCATCCCACCGAACTCAAACTAGATGGAGTCCCCTGAGACCTACTTGAAGTCTTGTGGAGTGCCTTCAATCTTCACTCACACTAGGCCCCTTTCTTTTTCCTCCCCTGCTGCGGAAAGCAATACCTAGACCGAGTTTTAAACCACCTCACCGCCCTGAAAATCTGCCCGCCTGCAGGATATCCTTAAACCAACTTTCAGCTAGACCCATTTTCTCCCTTCTATCCTCACCCTCCTTCCCCACTGCCTCCCCATCCTGCTTCACATATGCCTCATCTCACTGTTTCCAAGATTTCCACCTTTCACAATCCCATCCACTAAAAACCCGTACACGCCCACTCTCTGAAATCAATTCACAACGGGTGCTTTCGTTCTCTCGCTTCGATCCGGTTCCTTTCTACTCTAGCGGAGACTACAAATCCCAGGATGCCCAGCTACCCTGTGGCCCGCTGGGAAATAAAGAACCTTCCCTCCGCGGTAGGGGCGCTGTGCATCGGCTAAGTGACGCGAAACCCTGGAAGTCGGGGCTTAGCTGAGAGTTTCTTCGGACGCGACCACTGGCCCAGCGTGCAGGGAGGAGCCGGACGGGCTATGCTACGCGGGGGCGCAACCACCCCAACCTCGGTAACGGAGAGCTGATTGTGGGGTCTACATTCCTACATCCGGCAGCTTCGGAGACGGGCAGGGGCTGAGGGCTGGCCGTCGGCAGAGCTAGGGTTTCCCAGATGCTGTCGCCGTGCCCCCTCCCACAGTGCCCAGGTGCAAAGTCCTGAGACTTGGAGCGCGCGCGAGAAAGGGGTTGGAGATGATGAGTCAGAAGCCCAGAGCACTTCTCATCCCCCTCCCCCGGGGCCTACGCGCCTGAGGAGGACGGACTGGCTGGGCAGACGGGTGGACTGGGCAGGAAGAGGGAGGGACACGGCGACCCGACCTAAGGTTTCCCGCCTCTTGCGAGCACGCCGGTGTAAGGAGCCCGCGTTGCCGCCACCCTTTCTCTCCAAGGTGGGAGCGGGACTGCGCAGGCTCAGCCTCTCGGCAGCCCAGCCGACCTTTGATCCCAGCTGCGGGGCGGTTGCTGAAGTTCTGGTTTTGCTCAAACCCCACCGTTTATGATCTTTGCAAGTGTGCAAGGATGGCAGGCTCAGGTGGGCTTGAGAAAAGCCCAGGAAAACGGGGGCACCCTGTAGCACCAGCCCGACAGCTTACTAGCGGCTAGAAAAACTAGAAGTTGACCAGAGCTGCAGTACTAAGAGAACTCACCCCAAATTCACATAGTGCCCAGGATGGGTGTGCGCCTCACACTCATTTTTGTTCCCACTTGAGAAGGCTTCTTTCCCTAGAGAATGCTGCTTCTCCGGGCTTAGCCAAGCCCAGGCACCAGTGAGGAAAGAGCGCAGCCTGGCTGCGTTGCCCTGACATTGCAGTGGCGCCAGCGGCAGCTCCTTTCTGTTTGCGACACCTTGGGTAATAGTCGCCCTATGACAAGATTGTGTGACTATTAGTGGGTGGGGACAGTTCTGGGATTAGGCTCTGGAATGGTGAAAACAAGATCTGGGCCTCCCCCTTCTCCTCCTCCCAGTCTAAATGCCAGAATAATGGCGAGCTCATCTGTGAAGGACTCAAAATGCTTTCTTCAAAATCAGAAGGTGGTGGTAGCTGAGGAAGCTGGGGGTAAAAATCAATTCATTCTCACTGTCTTCCACTTAGGAGCAACAGCTTTTAGTGATATGATCAGATGTCTAGAAATTGCATTTTAGTTCTTGGAGAAGTTCAGTCACCACGCAGATGAACCTTGTATCAGGTTAGGCTAGGTTATGCTGTGGTAAAAATGCCAAAATCTCAGTGGCCTAAAACTGCAAACGTAGCTCTCACACTACATGTCTAGGGTAGTCTGGCAGGCTGCTCTGCTCCTTGTAGGTGATTCAGGTAACCAAGCCCATGGAGTGCCACCATTTTGAGATCCTATCATGTAACCATGAGACTAATACCCCCTATCCCCACCCCCTTCCCCAGTTGTGAAGTAAGCATGAAGAATTGTTCATGGGCTCTTAAATGCTTCTGCCTCAAAGGGATACATATCACTTCCACACACACTTCATGGGCCAAAGCAAGTCATGTAGTCGCACGCAATTTCAGGATGGTTAGAAGGGCAATCTCTTCATATGCCTGGGAGGGGAGTAGAAATACTTCATTAAAAGAAGGGGAGGTAGTAATTTGCAATGATTCTTGAACAGCTTAGCAGTTGAAATTCATCCATTCCAGCAGTTATGCCCATATCTACTTCTTTGGTTTTGTTCCATGAACCACTAAAATGAAGTTCTTTTTTTTTAAAAATTATTTATTTTTGTTTGCGTTAGGTCTTTGTTGCTACGTGGGGGGTTTTTTCTAGCTGGGGTGAGCGAGGGCTACTCTTTGTTGTGGTGCACGGGCTTCTCATTGCAGTGGCTTCTCTTGTTGCAGAGCACGGGCTCTAGGCGCACGGGCTTCAGTAGTTGTGGCACGTGGGCTCTAGAGTGCAGGCTCAGTAGTTGAGGCACACGGGCTTAGTTGCTCTGCAGCATGTGGGATCTTCCCAGACCAGGGCTTGAACCCGTTTCCCCTGCATTGGCAGGCGGATTTTTAACCACTGCGCTACCAGGGAAGCCCCTAAAATGAAGTTCTTAATAGAAATTTTCCTCCCAGAATAATAATGGGAGTCAGGAAATCTAGACTCTGTTTTGATGTGTAAATTTGGGCAAGTCAGACCTCTCTGAACTACATTTTGCTTAAATGGAGATTATAATATTTACTCTCTCTACCTTACTGGAGTACCAAGGCTCAAATAAAATCACACATGAAAAAATACTTTAAAACTATAAAGCACTTCAGAGGTTGAAAGTAAATTGCCTATAGGGACAAGAAGTGGTGTAAATGAGTGAAGCAGATTAGGTATGAGTTAATAGGGCGTGGTGGGAACTATGGCAAACTAGAGAGCCCACATTCTGTTTAAAGACTAACTGCACTCATCTCTACCCTATTGCCATGTGGGACTGTGGGCTTGGTATTGCCATTGTTCCAATTTTCCTATAAAAGTCAGAAATTCTGACTTTTTAAATGTGAAATCTTCTGATTTTAAAATGTTGATAACTGATTTTTTAAAAATTGAGGACCAGATTTGGCCTATAGTCCTTCAGTTATTGTCTCTCCATTATACAAACATAGGTAGAAATTCAGGTTTTAGATATGCAATATGGTTCTTGTAGGCCCTTGAGGCCTGTTCTGAAATTCAAGAGTCTTGGAGAGACTTAACATTAGGTTCTTAAAACCTTTTTTTTATCATATCCCTCTCATATTGGTTCTCAGGGAGGGGGCATTTTGCCCCCAGGGGTTATTTGGTAGTTTTTGGTAGTGACAGCTTTGGGGGGGAGGAGGAATATATAACCAAAGGAGCATTAGGTGATAAGTTGGAAGATCAGAGATTTAGCCCCAGTACTACTGATCCCCCTTTCCTGTGCATTATCCTCTGCCAACTGCAAGTGAAGACTGTGTGAGACTTGGCCTGTGGGCCTCATTATGCCCACCCCCCCATCCCACCCAACACTGCCTATTGCCAGAGTCCCTAGCTGCTCCGTGAAAGCATTCTGCTTTGCTGCAATGCTGCCCAGCAACCTCTGTATCTGCCCCTTCATCAGTTTGGCAGCCTCTGTGAAAGTCACTGGTATTTTACTTGAATTGCTGCCCATTGGAACTTCACAAAAAGAAGTGACTGTGACAAGGTTCCTGCTGACGTCAGTTTTTAAAGGCCTTGACCCCTATCCATGCTTTAAGCATTGGAGAAATATGTGGCTTCATATGCAGCTGAATTCTGTGGTGGTTGGGAAATTCTCCATGTTGATGAATTTTACCCTCATTTCTTTGAAATTCAGTAATGCATTCTGGCCTCGAATACATGATTATAGACAAGTGACCTTTCCGCAATGAAATATCTGCTTTTGCAGATGGTTCAGGTTTTGTGTCCTGGGCTGCGTCCTCTGCTGCCATCTCGTGGCCTCTTTGCTGCCCCGGTCGAGGTCTCACAAAGGGCCTTCCCGCAAGGTAATGGCGTGTGTCGTCGGCTTAGTTGGAGGAGCCTCTGCTCATTGCGGGGCGTGCTCCCAAATCCTTCCCCTGCTGTGAATCCACCTGGGCAGCCACACATGCCGCTTGGTGCGTCTCGAGTAGGCTGGAGGCGCAGGGCCCTTCCGGGTCATTCTCAGCCCCTTGGGCCTCTATGTGTTATGCAATCCTGGACTCCAGCCACGAAATCAGTAAACTCAACTACCCAGGAGTAATCGGAGCTGACCTCGCCTGCTTGGCCTGATGAATGCCCCGCAGTCTCTCGCCACTCGCCATCCCGGGCTGGGATATTCTTTATCTTAGTGAAAAGAGATGATTACCCCGTCAGGTTTCTGGATTTCGTTTTCTTGTCTAGGCCCATTTTGGGTTGCTTTGTGTACATGCGCTTCATTCTTGACTTGCCCAGCGGTGCTGCCTCAATTTCGATGTTTGATTGCTGGACTGAGCAGGACGGTGGCAGTGTGTCACTGTTAGGCAGCGTCTCCTATAAATATGACAGGATCTGAGCACTGTAGTGATCAGAGGTCCATCTCCAGGGCACAGGGAATCTAGGAGACTGCCCTAGTAGCTGGGTTACTGGTGACTGAGCAGTGAGTGACTCATGCAGGAGGAAAGGCAGGAAAATTTTATTTGGTGCTAATTTTTTTTCATTATAATAATGTGTTTAAAACCTTCCAATTGTTAAAGTAAACGTGTAGAACTGTCCCTTAGTTGTTAACCCCACCTGTATGCTTTACACACGTTTGGCTTCTTCTGGAGAGCCCTGACTCTACCAGGCCCCCCTTATCCCTAACCCCAGAATTGGAGGAGGAAGGGGAAGAGGAAGAGGAAGGAAGAGAGGAGGAGGAGGGGGAGGAGAAACCGCTGCCTTTAGTGTTTGTTTTAATCTGCTTTTCCCTGTATAAAAATTCGGGGTGGGGGGGGCGGGGCTTCCCTGGTGGCGCAGCGGTTGAGAGTCCGCCTGCCGATGCAGGAGACACGGGTTCGTGCCCCGCTCCGGGAAGATCCCACATGCCGCAGAGCGGCTGGGCCCGTGAGCCATGGCCGCTGAGCCTGCGCGTCCGGAGCCTGTGCTCCGCAACGGGAGAGGCCACAACAGTGAGAGGCCTGTGTACCGCAAAAAAAAAAAAAAAAAAAAAATTCAGGGGGAAGGGCCTCCTTGTATGGCCTCCGCCATTTCTTAGGCTACTAAAACTGGTGTGCATAGCCGCTCTTTAAAATTCAGATGCCACTTACTTAATGAGAGTTGTCTTCTGTTTCTCTTGTTTTTCCTTCTTTGCATACATTTTTTCAGCCATATTTATATTTTGTGTTGCATGTTATTCTTGATTCTACTTATCATCTGAATCTTTGGTTTATTTTTCTTATCAGAAACTTTTCCTGTGTTCTGTCCAGAGGGAATGAGTCGTCTTTGTTGATTCTTGTTTGTTTTTCCTTGCCTTTATAAAGTTTTCTTGTTTATAATATTTTTCCACAAGTCCAAGCTCCCCAGATATGATTTAATTTGTTTTGCTTCTTAATAATTATGTGCTCACTTTATAATGAAGATGCTCGCTTTATAAGGAAAATGCTTTGCACCCACTCTTATGCTTTAGGTAAAGTGAGAGGACTCAAAGTCATGGCATAAGAGAAACAGGATTGATGTCTTTGTAAATCTCAAAAATAATTATGAGGAAGAGAAGCTGTTCTTTGTGAACCTAAGAAGTGAAGCTGGATCCAATGGTTATGTATTATAGAGAGGCCAGTTTTAGACCAAAAAAGAGAAACTGAACACCTTTCAAAAGATGAGCTGTTTTGAAGTTAGGCTGTCAACCTCTGGGTCTGTTTGAGGTGTTTTGTGCAATGCGCTTCTGCACAAATAGGTTGTTGAAGCAAGTTTTCAAATATCACTTGAATGGTTGGAATAGATAACCTTTAATTTCTCCTCCAAACTAAGATTTGGTTTCTCAGCAGTGGTGGTGTTTTTTTAGTAGACCCATCCATACTCTCTAATCTGAATGACCGGTGCTGGGCGAAAGTGTAAAGTATTCCTCTAGTCCCTAGAACAGAGTTTATCAACTGTGGCACTACTGACATTTGGGTCAGATAATTCTTTGTTGTGGAAGGCTGTCCCTTGCATTGTAGGATGTTTAGCAGCATCCCTGGCTTCTAACCACTAAATAAATACCAGTAGCACTCCTCCCCTTAAATGTGACAACTAAAAATCTCTCCAGACATTGCCAAATATCCCGTGGGGAGCAAAAGTGCCCCCCCATAGGGCATGAAAACCAATGCCCTAGAGAGATATGATCAGAAAGATTTCAAGAACTTAGTGTTTAACTTCTCCAAGATTCTTATATTTAAAAAGAACATACAAAGACCTGCAAGAACCATATTGCACACTCAAAACCTTAAATCTTCTCTTTGTGCCCCCATTCTCCCTTCTGGATTTTCCGTCATTTTTTTTAAAAATAAATTTATTTATTTTTTGTTTATTTATTTTTGGCTGCATTGGGTCTACATTGCTGCACACGGGCTTTCTCTAGTTGCGGCGAGTGGGGGCTACTCTTCGTTGTGGTGTGCAGGCTCCTCATTGTGGTGGCTTCTCTTGTTGCAGAGCATGGGCTCTAGGCACGCGGGCTCGGTAGCTGTGGTGCACGGGCTTAGTTACCCCGCGGCATGTGGGATCTTCCCAGGCCAGGGATCGAACCCGTGTCCCCTGCATTGGCAGGCGGATGCTTAACTGCTGCACTACCAGGGAAGCCCCTGAATTTTCCATCTTAACTGGTGTTATCACTTGGTCATATAAGCTGAATGCTAAACTCTTCTTCATTTCCTGTAGCCAAATGCTCACCACACTCTATAGATTTTCTTCCTGCTCTTGAATCAGTCTTCTCCTCATCACCACCATCCTTGCCCTAGTTCAGGCCCCCACCACTTGTCACCTACTACAGAAAAAGCTTCCTAAATAGTTTCTGTGCTTCCAGGATCATCCTCCTGGAGGATCTTACACATAGCCACATAAACATGACCACATAGCTTCCCTGCTTAAAAGCTCTTCAGTCATCTCCGTCCTAGAAGATCAGCTCCAAGCTTTTTTAAATGGTGCAATGATCCCTGTGATCTGGCCCCCGCCTTTGCAGTGTCATCTCCACATGCCCTCCCTTGCACTATACTCTTCAGTGACAGCAATCTGAGGAAGGTGGCATTGGTGTGCAGCCTTAAAATTTTGTTTTAATTATTAGTTAATATGTATGAGAAACACTTCCGCCCCATCTTTGAGCTTTACCCTCTCCCTCTTTTTTTTTTCTTTCTGATTAGCCCAAGGATGATGATGATGACAGCAATGACTCAGTGATGGGCGGGGTGGGGGTCAGGGCTGTTTGTTGCTCACATTAATAAGAAGTCAGAACAATTAAAATACCAGTGATAAGTCAAAGCCATGTCATGTCAAAATAGCTACGTCAAAACATCTCACTTTGGCACATATGTTTCTTTCTTTCTTTTTTTTTTTTGGACCTTTAGTAATTTTTATTATTGCAATTACAAATAATGCTGCATTGAACATTCCTATACATGCATCTTTTCATACATTCATAGTATTATCAGCAGGTTCAATTCCTAGAAGTAGAATTCTTGGGTCAATGGCACATATGTTTCTTACTTCTATGCCTTATTCAAGCTGTTGTAACTAGTCCTAACCCCATATTGCTAACTGGTACTGTTTCTTTAAGACTCAGCTTAGTCTTCACCTACTTTGGGAAGCTTCCCTGACCTCTCCCATCACCACCAAGACTGTACTCTGACAGTGCTCTACACACAGTTCTATACGTATTGTGAAGAGGATCAGAATGCACCACCCCAAAATGTGCCACATTGGCATGGGGATTGTTTCTATTGGAAGACAAATAAGAAGCAGCAAACTCAGAAAATGCTCTCTGCCTTCCCCCTATCTGAGTAAAAATGGGATGTAAATTTCCCTTTGTGAAGGTCTTCCCCGCCCTCTCTCATAGCAGGAGGAAGAAAAACAACTATTACACTGCAGACAGAGAGTCAGCACCATGAATGGGTCTATACAAACAAACCTTACTAAAATCACACTTACCTTCCATCACTTTCCCCTATATACTTACTTTCCTGCAATCTGTGACCCCTAGGAGCCCAAAATGCTTTTCCTTTGTCTTGTCACTTCTCCTCAATTTCTCACCCTTTGTTAAAATGGTATATAGGACTTTGCTGGTAGCACAGTGGCTAACACTCCGCCTGCCAATGCAGGGGACACGGGTTTGAGCCTTGGTCCCGGAAGATACCGCATGCTGCAGAGCAACTAAGCCCGTGAGCCACAACTACTGAGCCTGCGTGCCACAAGTACTGAAGCTTGAGCACCTAGAGCCCATGCTCTTCAACAAGAGAAGCCACTGCAAAGAGAAGCCCGCACACTGCAATGAAGAGTAGCCCATGCGCAGCAATGAAGACCCAATGCAAAAAAAAAAGTTATATAATACCCTGTGTCTAATCACCCCCGAGCCTTCATTTCTTTTCTGTGAAGATCCTCTGTATACATAAAAATTGAAATATTAACATCAAGTGAAATGTGTATGCCTTTTCTCCTGTTAATTTGCCTTTTGTCAATTTAATTTGCAAGCACCAGCTACTAAACCAAAGAGGGTAGAGAAAAGTTTTTCCTTCCCCTACAATTGAAATTATCATTTATGTGCCCACCTTTGAAGAGAGAACCGTGTTTTATTCATCTTTATAACCCCAGAACATAGCTAAGTGAATGGCATAAGGAGACATTCAATACATGTTTACTGAATGAATGAATAAATTAAATCAGAAGGAGTCTTAGAAGGCATTCTACTCAACACAGAAACTCCTGTGCAACATTCTGATAGTCATTCAGTCTCTGCTAAAACATTAACAGTAATGGTGCTACTAGAGAAAATTACTCAAACATGGCAGCTGGTGCCACAAAAAATTCATGATCTCAAACTGCAACTAGATCCTAAAGGGAACCCCATAATACTACTATTGGCAGTTCTAAATTTCCACAGCTTCTACTTTAAGTTTTTTGTATTGTTTTATTTTCAGTAGTTATTCTAAAGTGCATCTGGAAGAATAAACAAATGATAATGAAAGAAAAGGAAGGAAGGGAGAAAGAAGGAAGAACGGGCTTCTAACAAGAAGAGTAATAAGGTGAGACTTGGTCTATCAGTTATTAATGTGTATTATAAAGATGAAAAATTAAAACATTATGGTATTGACATCAGAATAGACAGATAGATGAATGGAATAGAATAGAGTCAAAAAAAGAGCTCAAGTATATACAAAGATTTAATATATTTTAGTAGCACTATTTCTTATCTGTCAGTTAATCATAAACTAATTTTTTTCAATAAGTGATGTTGGAATAACTGCATAACTATTTGCACTAAGTTACACTTCTATCATACTCCATGCACCAAAATAAATTCTAGACTTAAATGGAAAAAATCAAAACCATAAAAATATGAGAAGAAATATAGGTAATTATATAACCTGGGGCAGATGAGAACTTTTAGATATAACACTAATAGCAGAAACTAAAAAGAAAAAGATTGATTTTACATTAAAAATTTTAGGCTTTCTATAAAAAAAATTACAATAAAGATAAAGTTCAAGTGTAGATTTAAGAAAGGATGACTGAGAGTAACATATAGCTAAAAGATTGTTAGTATTAATATTGAATCTTTTCTTATAGAAAAACTGATAAAGACAAAACAGCCAGTTTACCAAATAAAGAAATTTAAATGGCCAATAAATCTATGAAAGATGATTTATATTAATAGTAGTTAAATAAATACAATTTATTTATATTTTTGGCTGCACCTTGCAGCATGAGGGATCTTAGTTCCCCAACCAGAGATTGAACCTGTGCGCCCTGCAGTGGAAGCGTGGAAACTTAACTACTGGACCACCAGAGAAGTACCTAAATAAATGCAATTTAAAACAGTAAGATGCCATTTTGTGCCAATCACATTGTTATTTTTAAGTGCATAAAATCCATCACTGGTGAGTGTGCAAGGAAATAGGCACTTTCTTATACCTCTGATAGGATGGTAAATTGGTACAACTGTAATGGAAAGCAATTTAACATCTTGTATATACAGGTTAAAAATTACCTACCCTTGGCCCAGCAATTCTGCATCTAGGAATTTTCTGCAGGAATACTTTTGGACATGTATAAGGAGTTACCTATTGAAATGTTCAGTACAGCATTAATTTTTCAAGTACAAGCAGTTCTAAATGTCTAACAATAAGGTAGTTGATCTTTAAAGTATAATAAATGTAGAGATTGAAATATTATACTATACTATACTGGCATAAAAAGACTAAAAGATGTCCATGGTATATTCCTAAGTGGAAAAAAAAAGAAAAAAAGCACATTGCATCCAGTTAAAAAATGGCAAAAGTCTTGAATAAACATTTCTCCAAAAAATTTGCAAATGACCAAAAAACACATGAAAACGATGTGGCACATCATTAGTCATTAGGGAAATACAATTCAAAACCACAACAAGATACTACTTTACCACTTCACAGCTACTAGGAGAGCTATAAAAACAACAGCAACAAATGGAAAATGACAAGTGTTGGCAATGATGTGGAGAAATGGAACTCTCATGTATTGCTGGTAGGAGCGTAAATGCTGCTGTGGAAAATAGCTTGGCGATTCCTCAATAGGTGAAACATAGAATCGTCATATGAGCCAGCAATTCCGCTCCTAGGTATATACTAAATAGGTGTTCAAACAAAACGTTACACATAAATGTTCATAGCAAAAAGATGGAAACAACTCAAATGTCCATCACCTGATAAATGGATAAACAAAATGTGGTATATATCCATATAATGAAACACTTCTTATTCCACTATGTACAACATGGATGAACCTAGCAACTATGCTAAGTGAAAGAAGCCAGACACAAAAGGTCACATATTGTGTGATTCCATTTATCTGAACTATCCAGAATAGGCAATCCATAGAAACAAAAAGCATTTTAGTGGTTGCCAGGGGCATGACTACTTAATGGCTATGAGGTTTCCTTTTGTGATGCTAAAAGTGTTCTGGAACTAGATATTGGTAATGATTGCACAGCACTGTAAATGTACTAAATGCCACCAAATTGTATATTTTAAAATAGTTAAAATGGTGAAATTTATATTATGTGAATTTTACCACAATACAAGAAGTGCATTACAAAACAGCAGGTATAGTTGGTTTTGTTTTTCTAGAAGTATATGCATAGGAAAAAAAGTGTAGAAGGGTAAATATCAAACTACTCTGGTCATCCATGGTTGTCATTTAGGACTAATGTTCTAACTTTTCTACAATAATCCTCAATTACCTGACTCCTTTTTAAAACATGCTATAGAATAATATTTGATGAAAGAGAGGAGCGTTCATCATGTAATGCCCTCCAAGTCCATTCATGTTGCTGCAAATGCAAAATTTCATTCTTTTTTTAAGGCTGAGTAGTATTCCACTGAACATTTATACCATTTCTTCTTATTTGTTCATCTGTTGATAGACACTTAGGTTGCTTCCACCTCTTGGCAACTGTGAATAATGCTGCACTGGGGTGCATCCAAACCAGTATATTTGAACAAAACCAATTTTATTGTAAAAACAGACATATTGCATAGAACAAAAACCTACTGGAAGTATATATGCCAACATATTAATGGTTATATTTCAGGGGGTGATTATAGGTGAATTTTATTTACTTTTAAAAAATACATTTTCAAAATTCTTCCAGTGAATATGTATATATATATATTACCTCCACAATCTGGGTTTTAAATATTATTTTAAAGTTTTCCTGGAGGATACATGAGCATCATGGTAGTGTGAGAAGCTCCCTTTGTCTCACCCCTTCAATTTACAACTAGTAAAACATCCCTAACTCAAGAAAATTTCCCTACCCAACACAGCAGAATGCTAGAGAGATCCACACATCTGCATGTGAAGGTGGGTGCATTGGAACACATAGAGGAGGCATAAGTGGGGGGAACAGCGGAGGCAGTGCCCATGATCCCAGCTCCCCAGCCACAGCAGCTGAACCCAGAGCCCCAGAGAACCCTGTGGCAGGAGGAGGGGCAGCAGACACAGCTTCAGCCTCCTGGCTGCACCAGTGCCTATGGGTGCAGGAAACTGGGCAGCAGCACAGGTGAGACCAAGACTCAGTCCTTCCAACCGTGGTGACGCCCACAACTCTCCCCCCTCCCCCACCCTCGCCCACTGCAGCGGCGCCTGCAAACCAAGCAACCCCAAACATGGCGGAGGTGCCCATGACCCTGGATCCCCCACCAATCCTCTCCCCTCACTGTGGTGGCAATGCCTGCAACCCAGTCAACCCTGGACAAGGCAAAGGTACCCGCCATCCCAGTGCCCCTGGTGGCGACGCCAGCAACGCCAGAGGCACAAGCAGCTGTGACAAGGGCACCAGTGACACCTCTGGCAGAGGCAGGGGAAGATGGAAAGTGCCGATTCTCAAATATAGAACAACTCAGGTAAGAGAAACCAAAAACTTGTGCTATAGCGCCACCTACTGAAAAACAAAAGAAAGGCCTTCTAGTGACCAATCTGTTAAATTGTTAAAATCAAAGTAAACAAAACTACCTAAAGAAGAAAGGTTTTCGCTACTTCAGATACGCTGGCAGAGGACCAATTCATCAAGCACCATAAAAGAAAACATGCTAACACAGTATCAAAAAAAAAGAAAAAAAAGAAAATGACAAATCAAACTTAAAGTCACAGAAGATTTTAATCTATTAGAGAATTCAAAAATAGCTGTCATGAAGAAATTCAGCAAGAAAACACAAAAAGGCAGCTCAATGAGCTCAGGAATAAAATCAATGAACAGGGGCTTCCCTGGTGGTCCAGTGGTTAAGACTCCACCTTCCAATGCAGGGGACATGGGTTCAATCCCTGGTCACAGAACTAAGATCCCACATGCCAGGTGGTGTGGCCAAAAAAACAAATAAATAAAATAAAATATAATCAATGAACAGAAGGAACATTTTAACAAAGAGATTGAAACTCTAAAAAAGAACTAAGTAGGAAATCTGGAGCTGAAGAACTCAATAAATGAGATGAAGAATGCATTAGAAAGCACTAGAAATAGAGAAGACCATATGGAAGAGAAAATTCACAAGCTCAAAGACAGAAATCTAGAAATGATTCATGTAGAAGGGGAGATAGAACTAAGTTTTGTGTTTTCTTTTGTTTTTTAATGAAGAAATTCTATGAGAACTATCTAACTACCTTAGGAAAAGCAATATAAGGATAATGGGTACCCCAGAAGGAGAAGGGGGGAAGAAGGGAGCAAAAAACTTATTTAAAGAAATAATAGCTGAGAATTTTCCAAATCTGGGGAAGGAACTGGATATATACGTTCATGAAGCTAATACTACACCTAATTATATCAATGAAAAAAGACCTTTTCCAAAACACATTATATTAAAACTGTCAAAAGTCAGTGACAAAGAAAGAATTTTAAAGTCATTGAGGGGAAAAAAGACAGTAACCGATAGGCTATCAGCATATTTCTCAACAAAAACTCTACAGGCCAGAAGAGAGCAAAATGACATACTCAAGATACAGAAAGATAAAAACTGTCAGCCAAAAATATGCTAACCAGAAAAGTTATCATTCAGATATGAAGGAGAAATGAAGTCTTTCCCAGACAAACAAAACAAAAGTTGAGGGATTTCATTACCACTAAACCTATTTACAAGAAATGTTGAAAGGAGCTCTTATACCTGAAACAAGAAGGCAAAAGTACGCAAAACTTTGAGTAAGGTGACAAATAGTATAAGAAAATTATAACTCTATATCAGAATAGATTATAGATTGTTAAACAATTATAGCATAAAGGTTAAAGCGGAAAAAGTATTAAAAGTAACTATAGCTACTTCAATTTGGTAATGAACTCACAACGTAAAAAAGGACAATTTGTGACAATAAAAACATGAAAGGGAAGAGGAATAGGACAAAATCTGTATAGGCAAATGAAAACAAGATGCTATCAGCAGAAAAAGAAACTATAGTCCTAAAAAGGACTATTTTATCTATGAGATGTTTTATACAAATCTCATGGTAACCACAAAAAAAATTTGGAACAGAGATATGAAACATGAAAAAGAGGAAACAGAAAAACATCATGGAAAACTACCAAACCAAAATGACAGACAGAAACGCAAGGAAAAAGAAACAATGGAGATAAAGAGGAACCAGAAAACAAAAGATAAAATGGCAGGACTAAGTCCTCATCTGTCAATACTCACCTTAAATGCAAATGGATTGAATTCACTAATTAAAGGACAAAGAGTGGCTGGATGGATTAAAAATCAAGACCCAACTCTATGCTGCCTCCAGGAGACTCAGCTCAGCTCTAAAGACAAACAGGCTCAAAGTGAAGGGATGGAAGATGATACTCCAAGCAAATGGCAGCCAAAAGAAAGTGGATATAATTAATACTCATATCAGGCAAAATAGACTTCAAGGAAAAAAGGTAACAAGAGATAAAGATGGACATTATATAATGACAAGGGGGACAATCCATCAAGAAGATATAACATTTATTAATATATATGAACCTAACATAGAAGCACCAAAATATATGAAGCAATTATTAATAGACCTATAAGGAGAAATTGACAGTAGCACAATAATAGTTGGGGACTTTAACATCCCACTACATCAATGGATAGATTATCCAGACAGAAATTCAACAAGAAAATATCAATCTGAAATCATATGGACTTAATAGATTTACACAGAAGACCCCATTCAAAAGCAGTAGAATACACATTCTTCTCAAGTGCACATAGAACATTCTCAAGGATAGACTAGATGTTGGGATACAAAACAACTCTCAGTAAATTTAAGAAGACTGAAATCACATCAAACGTCTTTTCCCTACACAAGAGTATGAAACTAGAAATCAGTTACAAGAAGAAATCTGGAAAAATCACAAATATTTGGAGACTGAACAACATGCTACTGAAAAACTATTGGGTCAATGAAGAAATCAAAGGAGAAATTTAAAAAATATATGAAGACAAATTAAAATATGACATACCAAAGTCTATGGGATGCAGCAAAAGCAGTACTAAAAGAAAAGTGTGTGGCAGTACAAGCCTACCTCAAGAAACATGAAAAATCTCAAACAATCTAACCTTACACCTAAAGGAGCTAGAAAAGAACAAATGAAGGCCAAAGAAGGAAATAATAAAATCAGAATGCAATTAAATGAAATAAAGACTAAAAAGATATCAGAAAAGATCAAAGAAAGTAAGAGCTTGCTCTTTGAAAAGATAAAAAATAGAGAAGGCTCAGACAAAATCAGAAATGAAAGAGAAATTACAACAGAAACCACAGAAATACAAAAGATTATAAGAGAATACTATGAACAGCTATACAACAACAAATTAGACAACCTAAAAAATAAATCCTTTGAATCATACAACAAAGACTGAATCATGAAGAAATAGAAAATCTGAATAGACTGATCTCTAGCAAGGAGATTGAAACAGTAATAAAAAACCTCCCAAAAAACAAAAGTCTAGGACAGGGTGGCTTCTCTGGTGAATTCTACCAAACATTCAAAGGAGATTTAATACCAATCCTCAAACTATTCCAAAAAATCGAAGAGGAGGCAATGCTTCCTAACTCATTTTACAAGGCCATTATGCTGATACCAAAACCAGACAAGGGCAACACAAAAAAGAAAATTACAGGCCAATATCACTGATGAATATAGATGCAAACATTCTCAACAAAATATTAGCCAACTAAATACAATAATACATTTAAATGACCATGCACCATGATCAAGTGAGATATATTCCAGTTATGCAAGGATGGTTCAACATTTGCAAGTCAATCAACGTGATACACCACATTAATAAAATGAAGGATAAAAATCATATGATCATCTCAATAGATGTAGAAAAAGCATTTGACAAGATTCAACGTCCACTTACGATAAAAACCCTCAACAAACTGGATACAGAGGGAACATACCTCAACAAAATAAAGGCCATTTATGACAAGCCAACAGCTAATACCATACTCAGTGGTGAAAAACTGAAAGCTCTCTCTCTAAGATCAGGAACAAGACAAGGATACCCACTCTCATCATTTTTTTAAAAAATAAATTTATTTATTTATTTTTGGCTGCTTTGGGTCTTCGTTGCTGTGCCCAGGCTTTCTCCAGTTGTGGCGAGCGGGGGCTACTCTTCATTGCAGTGCGCGGGCTTCTCATTGCGGTGGCTTCTCTTGTTGCGGAGCATGGGCTCTAGGCGCGCAGGCTTCAGTAGTTGTGGCACACGTGGGCTCAGTAGTTGTGGCTCACGGGCTGTAGAATGCAGGCTCAGTAGTTGTGGTGCACAGGCTTAGTTGCTCCACGGCATGTGGGATCTTCCCAGACCAGGGCTCGAACCTGTGTCCCCTGCATTGGCAGGCAGACTCCCAACCACTGAGCCACCGGGGAAGTCCCCACTCTCATTATTTTTATTCAACATAGCATTGGGAGTCCTAGCCAGAGCACTTATACAAGAAAGAGAAATAAAAAGCATCCAAATTGGAAAGGAAGAAATGAAACTGTCACTATTTGCAGATGACATGATTTTATATATAGAAAACCCTAAAGATTCCACTAAAAAATTATTAGAGATAATAAATGAATACACTAAAGTTTCATGGTACAAAATCAGTATACAAAAATCAGTTCCATTTCTATATGCTAACAATGAACTATCAGAAAGAGAAATGAAGAAAACAATCACATTTACAATTGCAACAAAAAGAATGATATACATAGGAATAATTTTTTTAATTTTTATTTTATTTTATTTTGCTATACAGTAGGTCCTTGTTGGTTATCCATATTCATAGGAATAAATTTAACCAAGGAGGTGAAAACCCTGTACACTGAAAACTATGACATTGTTGAAAGAAATTGAAAAAGACACAAAGAGGGCTTCCCTGGTGGCACAGTGGTTGAGAGTCCGCCTGCTGATGCAGGGGACACAGGTTCGTGTCCCGGTCTGGGAAGATCCCACATGCCACGGAGCGGCTGGGCCCGTGAGCCATGGCTGCTGAGCCTGCACATCCAGAGCCTGTGCTCCACAACAGGAGAGGCCACGGCAGTGAGAGGCCCACGTACCGCAAAAAAAAAAAAAAAAAAAAGACACAAAGAAATGGAACCATATTTTGTGCTTATGAATTGAAGAACAATTTTTAAATGTTCATATTACCTAAAGCAATCTACAGATTCAATGCAATCCCTTTCAAAATCCCAATGACATTTTTCACAGAAATAGAACAAAAAGTTCTAAAATTTATATAGAACCACCAAAAAAAAAAAACCCTCAAACAGCAAAGGCAATCCTGAGAAAAAAGAACAAAGCTGAGGTATCACACTCCCTGATTTCAAATTATACTACAAAGCTAGAGTAATCAAAACAGCATGGTAGGGACCTCCATGGTGGCACAGTGGTTAAGAATCTGCCTGCCAATGCAGGGGACACAGGTTTGAGCCCTGGTCCGGGAAGATCCCACGTGCCGCAGAGCAACTAAGCCCGTGCGCCACAACTACTGAGCCCGCATGCCACAATTACTGAAGCCCGTGTGCCTAGAGCCTGTGCTCTGCAACAAGAGAAGCCACTGCAATGAGAAGCCTGCACACTGCAACAAAGAGCTGCTGCTGCTGGCCACAACTAGAGAAAGTCCATGCAGAGCAACGAAGACCCAATGCAACCAAAAATAAATTAATTAATTAATTAATTTAAAAAAACAAACAAACAAAAAAACCCAGCATGGTATTGGCAGAAAATCAGACATACAGATCAATGGAACAGAACTGGGAGCCCAGACAAAAACCCAAACATATATGAGCAACTAATTTATGACAAAGGAGTCAAGAACATACAATGGGGGAACAGAAAGTATCTTCAATAAGGTGTTGGGAAAACTGCACAGTCACATGAAAAAGAATGAAACTAGACCACCATCTTACACCATACACAAAAATTAACTCAAAATGGATTAACAACTTGAATGTAAGACCTGAAATCATAAAACTCCTGGAAGAAAACATAGGCAATATGCTCTTTAACATTGGCCTTAGTAATCTTTTTGGATATGTTTTCTTAGGCAAGGGGAACAAACTCAAAAATAAACAAATGGGTAGGAATTCCCTGGTGGTCCAGTGGTTAGCACTCCATGCTTTCACTGCCAAGGACCCAGGTTCGATCCCTCGTCAGGGAACTAAGATCCCACAAGCAGTGTGGCGTGGCCAAAAAATAATAATAATAGAATAAACAAATGGGACAACATCAAACTAAAAACATCTGCCTAGCAAAGGAAATCATCAACAAAACAAAGACAGCCTACTGAATGGGAGAAGACTTTTGCAAATCATATATCTGATAATGGGTTAATACTCAAAGTATATAAAGAACACATGCAACTCAACAAAAACAAAAAAACCTGATTGAAATATGGGCGGAGGCTATGAATAGACATTTTCCAAAGAAGACATACAGATGGCCAACAGGCAAATGAAAATAAGTTCAACATCACTGATTATTAGGGAAATACAAATCAAAACCACAATGAGATATCACCTCACACCTGTCAGAATGGCTATTATCAAAAAGACAAGCAATAACAAGTGTTGGAGAGGATGTGGAGCAAAGGGAACCCCATACACTGTTGGTGGGAATGTAAATTGGTGCAGCCACTGTGGAAAATAGTATAGAGATTCCTCAAAAAATTAAGAATAGATCTGCTATACGATTCAGGTATTCCACTTCTGGGTATTCAAAGAAAACAAAAACACTAATTTGAAAAGATATACGTACCTCTATGTTCATTGCAGCATATTTACAGTAGCCAAGATATGGAAACAACCTATGTTCTTATCGACAGATGAATGGATAAAGATGTGGTATATATATACCATTCAGCCATAAAGATGGTATCTTGCCATCTGTGACAACATGGATAGACCTTGAGGGTATTATGCTAAGTGAAATAAGTCAGATGGAGAAAGAAAACTATTGTATGATTTCACTCATGTGGAATATAAAAAATAAATAAATAAATGAACAAACAAAACAAAACAAGGGGACTTCCCTGGTAGTCCTGTGGTTAAGACTCCACCCTTCCACTGTAAGTGGTGAGGGTTCAATCCCTGGTCCAGGAACTAAGATCCCACATGCCACATGGCATGGCCAAACAAACCCAAACAAACAAACAAACAAACAAACCAAAAACCTCAAAAAAACCCCACATAAACACAGAGAACGGATTGGTGGTTACTAGTTGGGGGTTGAGAGGGAGGGTGAAATAAGTAAATGGGGTCAACTGTATGGTGATGGATAGAAACTAGACTTTTGGTGGAAGGCACACTGTTGTGTATTCAAAAGTAAAATTATAATGTTGTACACATGAAACTTACCTCAATTAAAAAAATAAAATTAAATTAATATGCCATTTCCCAATCAAACTGAAAAATGAAAGTTACATCAACTTGAAGTGGAAAAAAAAGTTTTCCTTATATTGAGACCAAAACTCATTTTACTTGTTAAATGAAACCTTTAGTTGGGGAAAAATTGATAGAATTTTAAAGGTAAATAACACCAAAGAATCTGGAAACTACTAAAATTATGGTGGAAGAGAACATTCAGAGAGACAAGTAAGCATTTGCTTAGAAAGGAAAAAAATCTCTTTTATAGCTGAGTCAAAGATGTTGTTATTGCAGGGAAGAAATACCTTTCAAAAAGAGAAAGGCAAGCAAAGAAAAGAGAATAAAGATTCAACAGAATCATATTAAGAGGTACAGACTAGAAGTTCCTTTTGCAATAGATTGTAACAAACAGTGCCAGGGAATTAAAAAAGAACTCAGGAAGAAATTAGAAAACTATTGACCAAATCTGTGATCTCTGACTACAGCTGCCAACTGGGTTGCAAGACATATGGGTTGCAAGTGTGGTTTGTGTTCATGAAAAAACCTTCAGAAGGGGCCTGAGAAAATAGCAGTTATGAGCAGTCATGTAGCATTTATAATAATAATTATTATTATTTTCTTTCTTTTTTAAATTTATTTATTTTTGGCTGCGTTGGGTCTTTGTTGCTGTGCGCAGGCTTTCTCTAGTTGCGGAGAGCGGGGGCTACTTTTCATTGTGGTGCACATGCTTCTCATTGTGGTGGCTTCTCTTGTGGAGCACGGGCTCTAGGCGCGCGGGCTTCAGTAGTTGTGGCACGCAGGCTCAGTAGTTGTGGCTCATGGGCTCTAGAGCACAGGCTCAGTAGTTGTGGTGCACGGGCTTAGTTGCTCCGTGGCATGTGGGATCTTCCCTGACCAGGGATCAGACCCATGTCCCCTGCATTGGCAGATGGATTCTTAACCACTGCACCACCAGGGAAGCCCCCAATACCTTTATTTCTAATGATAATATTTACATGTGCCTTTGTCACGCTTACTCTGTGCTTGACCCTGTCTTAAGCACTTCTAGTGTTTTAACTCACTTAATCCTCACAACATCCCTAAAAGGCAGGCATTATTATCCTTGTTTTACAGTTAAGGAAAATAAAGCACAGGAAAATTAAGTTCACATCCAGGAGTCCCTGCTCTAGAGTTCATGTACCTAATTATCCACATTTTAGAGATGAACTAGAATTAAGTTTATGACTCATTTCATATCTTACTGAGAAAATAGGAAAATCTAACTAAAAACTACTTCATCTTCTTCACCAAGCTACCGAACTACCTGGGCCTATACCTGTCTGCCTTCTTTCCTGTTACAATGGATGAACTATTCTCACTACCATCTAAGGCCAATCCCCTCATTTGTGTACAAGACTCCAATCCCTTTTCCTTACTCATGGGCTCTGCTCTTCTAGTTATACCCTCTATCCTGCGCCATCAATTTCTTCCTCTATAGCCTACAGATATGTTACAGTATCTCCCATCTTTGGAGAAAAAAAAATTTGTTTCTACCATGACACTGCCTATTTTCTCTGCTCTCCTATGTCAATGTCAGTGTGAATTACGTTTAGTCTCATATAACACAAAATCCAGAATAGAGTAGTATATATAAGGCAGGGTTTGTTTTCTTTTATATAAAGGAAGCTCAGAGGTAGATATTATGGGTTCATATTGTCCCTAGGGACCCAAGCTCCTCTGTCTTCCTGCTCTGCCATCCTTAGCGTAAAACTTCCAGCCTCAATATTACCTCATGACCCAATATGGCTACTGTACTCCAGACATTTTATCTATGTTCCAGGCAAACAGAAGTAGAAAATTGGAGGAGGGACTAAAGAAGTAAATCCTAGGCTTTCCTCTGCACCACTGTACTGAAAATGGTTTTGCCAAGTTCACCAGTTACTTCCATATTTTCAAATTTCATATTAAATTTTCTGTTCTCATCTTATTGAACTCTCAGCAACATGGGACATACTAACCCCTCCTTAGTTTTGAAACAATGCTTTCATCTGACATCAGAGACTCCACATTCTCCTAGTTTCTTTGTACTTCATTGGCTGCTTCTTAATTTCCTTTACTGGATCCTCCTTCTCTTCCCAATCTCTAAAGATCAGTTGCCTCAGGCTTCATTTCTTGGTCCTCTTCTTTATATACTCTCTTTCCCTAATGATCTCATTCAGTCCCATGACTTTAAATACTCTCTATATGCTGCCGATCCCATCAGTTTATTCTCCAGACATGACTCTGTCGTGAATCCTAGACTCATATATTATCTCCATTTGGATGCCTAATAGGGATCTCAAGTATAACATGACCAGAACAGGACTTCTAATTCCTACCTTTATAAAAAGTCTTCTCTTCTCCCTCAATCTTTCCCATTTCAATTAATGGCACTACCATTCACACAGTTCTGCTGGACAAAAACCTCAGAGTCATCCCTGATTACTTTATTTTCCTCCCCTTCCTCATCCAATCCTTTAGAAAGTCTGGTCTACTTAATGTCCAAAATATATCTCCAATCCAATAACCTCTTATACCGCCAACATTCTTGCCCACACCATCATTGCCTCTCATCTGGTTTATTTATTTATTTTTCATCTGGTTTATTATAATAACCTCTAACCCTTTCCCTTCCTCCAGGCTTGTTTCCACTGATGGTCAGGATTAATAGTTACAAAAAAACAGAAACTAACCACTGATTTAAGCAGAAAAAGAAATAATTTGAAGGAATACGGGCAGGGAATTTGGAGGTAAACTGGTGTGCAGCATTGGTAGGGTGGATAAGAGAACACAGCAGATAAAATCATGACATGCCGTGCATGGAAACAACCCCATGGATACCATCCCCAGTGGTCTAGGATGCTGCCACTAGTTTTACCATGAAGGGACAGGCAGTGACTGTCTGTCTCAAAGCAACTCTGCAGAAGGAAAGAACAGAACTTTAAGAAGCTTTTCTTCACCTACCTTTTCACTGCTACCCTCCACCATAGTGTAGCCCCCAGTCTCTCTTTCTCTCCTCAGTACCCATCTTCTTCCCCGCCTTCCCACACACTCTAATTCAAGACAGACTTTTTAGTTTCCCTAAGGGTTTCTCACAGAGGTAGTGATTATGGTGGTTCATTCCTGGATTCTATGCTTCCCTCTTACTTTACATTTTCTCCACGGTTGATTTTAGAGGAAAAAGCCAGTGACCTGAGCTTATTTGCCAGTTGCTGGTGTTTTCTGGTTCTTTACAAGTTCCTGTAGTTATTGGAGGAGGTTATTGCATTGTTATTGAAAGGAGGGGTTGGCCCAGAGATATTTTTAACCCCCAAATTTGTACAACTTAAAGGAGGCTGATTTAGTGTCATCGATGCAATAATCCCTGGGAAAGGATCTGGAATACATTGTGGGTTCACGTTCATCTTAATTAACTCAACGAATACTTGGGTGGCTATTGTGAGCTAGGTGTGGTGCTGTGTACCAGGGGAAAAAACAAAAAAAGGAATTGTCCCTGCCCTCTAGTGGAGGAGGAGAGGAATTATCTATTATAATTATAATACTGTAAATAAAGATAGTTGCATACCTTAATAGAGCCATGCACAAGGTCATTAAGTATATAGGATCCTTGGCAAAGTGCTGTTTCGTGGAAAGGTAACATGCGAGTAGAGAACTTGAAGAATGTGTAGGAGTTTTCAAAGAAAGCGAACAGAAGGAAAATGTTACAAGCAAAGAAAAAGTACAGTGTGAGGCAAAGAAAAAAGGCTTGAGAAAGCATGGGAAAATACAAAATAGATCAGTATTTCTAGAACATAAACTGTGAATGAAAATAGGTGCTGTAATTCATCGCTGATAGGTGTGTAAATTGGTTCAACTCTTCAGGAAGGCCGTTTAGCAATAACTCAAAATATTAAATGCATATACTATTTGGTCAGGAATATGTATCCTCCAGCATTGTTTGTAATAGCAAAAGATTTGAAACTACCTAAATATCCATGAAAGAGGGAATTGGTTAAATAAATGATAGGATATCCAAACAATGGAAGAGTATGCAGTTATAAAAAAGAACGAAGCAGATCTGTAGGTACTAATATGAACTAGATTTCAAGACATACATTGTTAAATGAAAAAATCTGGGTGCTGAGCACTGTGAATACAAGATTATAATTTTTGATTGTTTGTTGGAGGGGGCGGGGTGACTTCACACAGGTGCATAGAATATCTGGATGAGTTCACAAGGAATAGGTAACAGGAGTTGCCCCCTGAATATAGGGACTGGGGATCTGGAGTGGGAGGCAGTGACTGACAGGTTCTAAAATGGTCCCAAATCATCTCTGCCTCCTAACATTCATGCCCATGTGTAATCCGTTCCCCTTCGAGTGTGGACAGGATCTGCAACTTGTTTCTAGACAATAGAATACAACAAAAGTGATGGATGTCACTTCGGTGATTATGCTAAATAGGACTGTAATTTCCATCTTGCTAGCAGACTCTACTGAACCTCACACTTGCTGGATTTTATGAAGTAAACAGCCATTCAGAGAGGTCATATGCCAAGGAACTGAGGATACCTCTGGCTGGTAACCCACAAGCACAAGGAACAAATCCTGCAACAGTGACGTTAGCTTGGTATCCTTTCCCAGAGGAGCCTCAGATGAGCCACACCCAGGACTCAGGTGAGCCATGCTCATATTCCTGACACACAGAAAATGATATAATAAATGTGTGTTGTTTTAAGCTTCTAAGTTCACAGTAATTCATTAACACAGTGTTAGATAACTAACACAGAACCTGACTTATTTTTCTTGTAATACATTTTTAATGCTTTTAATCATGTGCCTGTAAAACCTACTTAAACAGACTTATTTTTCTTGTAATACATTTTTTTAAACATCTTTACTGGAGTATAATTGCTTTACAATGGTGTGTTAGTTTCTGCTTTATAACAAAGTGAATCAGCTATACATATACATATATCCCCATATCTCTTCCCTCTTGTGTCTCCCTCCCTCCCACGCTCCCTATCCCACCCCTCTAGGTGGTCACAAAGCACCGAGCTGATCTCCCTGTGCTATGCGGCTGCTTCCCACTAGCTATCTCTTTTACATTTGGTAGTATATATAGGTCCATGCCACTCTCTCACTTTGTCCCAGCTTACCCTTCCCCCTCCCCATGTCCTCAAGTCCGTTCTCTAGTAGGTCTGCATCTTTATTCCCGTCCTGACCCTAGGTTCTTCATAACCATTTCTTCTTTTTTTTTTTAGATTCCATATTTATGTGTTAACATACGGTATTTGTTTTTCTCTTTCTGAATTACTTCACTCTGTATGACAGACTCTGGGTCCATCCACCTCACTACAAATAACTCAATTTCGTTTCTTTTTATGGCTGAATAATATTCCATTGTATATATGTGCCACATCTTCTTTACCCATTCATCTGTTGATGGACACTTAGGTTGCTTCCATGTCCTGGCGATTGTAAATAGTGTTGCAATGAACATTGTGGTACATGTCTCTTTTTGAATTATGGTTCTCTCAGGGTATATGCCCAGTAGTGGGATTGCTGGGTCATATGGTAGTTCTATTTCTAGTTTTTTAAGGAACCTCCATACTGTTCTCCATAGTGGCTGTATCAATTTACATTCCCACCAACAGTGCAAGAGGGTTCCCTCTTCTCTACACCCTCTCCAGCATTTATTGTTTCTAGATTTTTTGATGATGGCCATTCTGACTGGTGTGAGATGATATCTCATTGTAGTTTTGATTTGCATTTCTCTAATGATTAATGATGTTGAACATTCTTTCATGTGTTTGTTGATAATCTGTATATCTTCTTTAGGAAAATGTCTATTTAGCTCTTCTGCCCATTTTTGGATTGGGTTGTTTGTTTTTTTGATATTGAGCTGCTTGTAAATTTTGGAGATTAATCCTTTGTCAGTTGCTTCATTTGCAAATATTTTCTCCTATTCTGAGGGTTGTCTTTTCGTCTTGTTTATGGTTTCCTTTGCTGTGCAAAAGCTTTTAAGTTTCATTAGGTCCCATTTGTTTATTTTTGTGTTTATTTCCATTTCTCTAGGAGGTGGATCAAAAAGGATCTTGCTGTGATTTATGTGAACATAGAGTGTTCTGCCTATGTTTTCCTCTAAGAGTTTGATAGTGTCTGGCCTTACATTTAGGTCTTTAATCCATTTTGAGTTTATTTTTGTGTACGGTGTTAGGTAGTGTTCTAATTTCATTCTTTTACATGTAGCTGTCCAGTTTTCCCAGCACCACTTATTGAAGAGGCTGTCTTTTCTCCATTGTATGTTCTTGCCTCCTTTGTAGTAAATTAGGTGACCATATGTGTGTGGGTTTATCTCTGGGCATTCTATCCTGTACCATTGATCTATATTTCTGTTTTTGTGCCAGTACCAGACTGTCTTTATTACTGTAGCCTTGTAGTATGGTCTGAAGTCAGGGAGCCTGATTCCTCCAGCTCCATTTTTCTTTCTCAAGATTGCTTTGGCTATTCGGGGTCTTTTATGTTTCCATACAAATTGTGAAATTTTTTGTTCTAGTTCTGTGAAAAATGCCAGTGGTAGTTTGATAGGGATTGCATTGAATTTGTAGAGATTGCTTTAGGTAGTATAGTCATTTTCACAATGTTGATTCTTCCAATCCAAGAACATGGTATATCTCTCCATCTGTTTGTATCATCTTTAATTTTTTTCATCAGTGTCTTATAGTTTTCTGCATACAGGTCTTTTGTCTCCTTAGGTAGGTTTATTCCTAGGTATTTTATTCTTTTTGTTACAGTGGTAAATGGGAGTGTTTCCATAATTTCTCTTTCAGATTTTTCATCATTAGTGTATCAGAATGCAAGAGATTTCTGTGCATTAATTTTGTAACCTGTTACTTTACCAAATTCATTGATTAGCTCTAGTAGTTTTCTGGTAGAGTCTTTAGGATTCTCTATGTATAGTATCATATCATCTGCAAACAGTGACAGATTTACTTCTTCTTTTCCAATTTGGATTTCTTTTATTTCTTTTTCTTCTCTGATTGCTGTGGCTAAAACTTCCAATACAATGTTGAATAACAGTGGTGAGAGTGGGCAACCTTGTCTTGTTCCTGATCTTAGTGGAAATGGTTTCAGTTTTTCACCGTTGAGGATGATGTTGGCTGTGGGTTTGTCATATATGGCCTTTATTATGTTGAGGTTAGTTCCCTCTATGCCTACTTTCTGGAGGGTTTTTATAATAAATAGGTGTTGAATTTTGTCAAAAGCTTTTTCTGCATCTCTTGAGATGATCATATGGTTTTTCTCCTTCAATTTGTTAATATGGTGTATCACATTGATTGATTTGTGTATATTGAAGAATCCTTGCATTCCTGGGATAAACCCCACTTGATCATGGTGTATGATCCTTTTAATGTGCTGCTGGATTCTGTTTGCTAGTATTTTGTTGAGGATTTTTGCATCTGTGTTCATCAGTGGTATGCATGTGTCTTTTTGAACTACAGTTTTCTCTGGGTAAATGCCCAGTAGTGGGATTGCTGGGTCATATAGTTATTCTATTTTTAGGTTTTTAAGGAACCTCCATACTGTTCTCCATAGTGGCTGTATCAATTTACATTCCCACCAACAGTGCAAGAGAGTTCCCTTTTCTCCACACCAAGCAGGTTTTGTCCATTCCAAGCAGGTTTGGCCAGTAAGACAGGTACCATCTTCCCCCAGATCTCAGCCAATGGCTATCGTATCTCACTGGGAGGGACATGCCGCCAGCATTTCTCATCTCTCCAAATTCCATGTTGCAAAGGTTAAATTTGAGACAAGTGTGCCAAGATATCAAAGTCTCCCTTCTTCCACCTGGTTCCCACTCATTGAGCAGAGGCTCTACCTGAGGCATGGCAGGCTGAGAATACTGGGACCCCAATTAGCCTCATCCAGTGTGTTCATAGGGTAGTGTTATGGTGGAGTTCCACAGCAAGAGAGGCAAGCCAAGAAGACCAGAGATTACTGCTCTACCCTGTGGCCTGCTAATAAAGCAGGGGAATCATTCCAAGAAAAGCAGGCAACTATCTCCACCCGAGTCCTGAAGCAGTGGCTGAGATTTTTCTCAGTGGCAGGGGTGGTTCTTAAGGGCTGTGGCACTCTCCCCAAGTGAACTGACTTTAATTGAAAAAAGAGCATGGTGGCAATATATGGCAGGTCCACAGCTAACATCATACTCAATGGTGAAATGTTGAAAACTTTTCCTCTTAGGTCAGGAACAAGACAAGTTTGTGCCCACTCTTACCACTCCTATTCAACATAGTACTGGAAGTCCTAGCCAGAGCAATCAAGCAAGAGAAAGAAATAAAAAGTATCAGAACTAGAAAGCAAGAAGTAAAATTGTCCCTATTTGCAGATGACATGATTTTATGTATAGAAAATCCTAAGGACTCCACCAAAAAAAACACAAAAAACAAAACTGTTAGATCTAATCAATAAATTCAGTAAAGGTGCAGGATGCAAAATTTTTTTATATAAATTTATTTTATTTTTATTTATTTTTGGCTGCTTTGGGTCTTTGTTGCTGCGCATGGGCTTTCTCTAGTGGCAAGCGGGGGCTGCTCTTCGTTGCGGTGTGTGGGCTTCTCATTGCGGTGGCTTCTCTTGTTGCGGAGCACAGGCTCTAGGCGCATGGGCTTTGGTAGTTGCGGCACACGGGCTCAGTAGTTGTGGCACACAGGCTTAGTTGCTCTGCAGCATGTGGGATCTTCCCAGACCAGGGCTTCATCCCGTGTCCCCTGCATTGACAGGCGGATTCTTAACCACTGCGCCACCAAGGAAACCCAGGATGCAAAATTAACATGCAAAAATAAGTAGCATTTCCATACACTAACAATGAATTATGTGAAAAAGTGATCCCATTCACAATAGCATCAAAAATAATGTGAGGGTCAAAAACAATGGAGATTTAAATTGTAAGCCATTAAGAGGTGGCTGGAAGCTCCATGAAAGGAACAAAGTAAACTGTAGGCCAGCTAGTTTACCAGAATCACGGAAAGAGACAGCTATAAAGAGTCCTCAGAACAAACCCAGAGACTGGCCTCAAAACCACCTGTAGGAAGAGGCCTGAATTTAATTGACTGGAAGAATTTATGCCCTAGGGCATTGTCAAAAACAATAAAGCAATCAGCCACCAATTAGTGAAGCCTATGAGCTGGGTATGATATAGAGGCAGGCAGCTGAATAGAGAGATCAGGGAAACAGTCAAAAAGAGCCCTGCTAAAAACACCCAAGATGATTATCCATATTCCTAAGCCTGCACCCTTCAGGGTGTGACATCAGAGGCTATATGCTGTGGAGGAAATAGACATCCTCAAAATAATCCAGCCAAGTCACTAAACAAACAACAACAAGCCTCGGATGGGGAGGATGACATTAGTATCCAGAATTGCTTTATCATCTCAAACATCCAGTTTTCAACAACAACAACAAAATTATGAGAAATGTAAAGAAAAGGAAATTGTGACTCATACGTGGGGGGCCGAGGGTGGGATTGGGGAGGGGGAGGCAACAGAAACTGCCTATGAGCAGGCCCAGAAAATGGGCTTAGCAACCAAAGACTTAGCAGCAGCTATTATAGACATATTCAAAGAACCAAAGAAAGTCATGATTAAAGAAGGATTATATGATGACAATTTCTCATCAAGTAGAGGATATAAATAGATAGAAATTACAAAAAAGAACCAAATGGAAATTCTGAAGTTGAAAAGTAAAATAACCAAACTGAAAAATTTACTAGAGAAGCCCAATGGTATCTTTAAATTAGCAGAAGAATCAGTGATTTGAAGACGGATTGATAGAGATTTTGTAATCCAAAGAACAGAGAGAAAAAAAATAAAGATAAATAAACAGAGACTCAGAAAATGTGAGGCATACTTAAGGGCACCAGCATATGCATACTTGGAGTACAAACAGAAGAGGAGTGAGAGAATGGAGAAAAAAAAATATACAAAGAAATAATGGATTAAACATTCTCAAATTTGATGAAAATACTAATCTACACACCCAAGAGACTTAATGAATTCCAACTAGGATAAATGCAAAGAGATTCAAAAACAGACACATCATAATAAACCTGTTGAAAGATAAAGACAAAAAGAAAATATAGAAAATGGGGGGGAGGAGGAATATGTGCTCACAAGATACAGATTTATTGTAAAGATAAAGTAATTAAGACAGTGTGGTATCAGTGCAGAGGAATACAAATGGACCAATAAAACAGAATAGAGAACCAAGAAAAGGACTCATGCATATGTGGAATTTGATTTAGACAGAACTGGCATTGCAGATCCATGAGGTATTGAGTGCCTATGCAAGAAATGGTCTGGGACAATTGGGTATCGATTTTGAAAAAAAAGAAATTTAATCCCAACCTAACAGCAAAACAAATGTGAAGGCAAAACTTTTAAAAACATTTAGAAGAAAACATAGAGAATATCTTTATGATTTTACATTTGGGAAAGATTCTTAAGATACACATTAAAAAAATTCAAACCAGAAAAGAAAGTATTGCTAAATCTGCTCATATTAAAATTAAGGCCTTCTGTTAATCAACACGTCATAAAGAAAGTAAAAATAAATAACATATTTAGAAGACATAACTAGGTGAAGGTACTTGCCACACATTTAACCAACAAAAGATTAGTTTTCAGCATACAAAAATGGGAAGCTGATACATTGTAGAAATAAGAAGAAAAACCAGAAAACAGAATGTTTTAGAAGGTTGATAAAATCTTCTGTTAAGCATTATTAAAGAAAATAAAACAAACAAATATATGAAGAATGTATAAGGCAATATAACCACAGAAACACACAAAAGAAATAAAAGTAGCTAATACAGACTTAGGAAAGGTTTACTATGTGTCAGACAATGTTTTCGATATTATGTCATTTAAATTCCACAAGTATAAGTATTATGTCATTTAATTTTCACAACAGTTTTATACATGAGATAGCTTTTATTGTTACTTCTATTTCCCAAATGAGAAAAACTTAGCAGAGAGAAGTAAAAGAACTTCCCCAAGTTTACATTGCTAGTGAGTGACAGATCTGGGATTGGAATCTAGGCAGTATACGTGTTTAATCCTTCCTCAACATTGTCTTTCTTCAAATGTTTATCTCATAGACTATTAGAGTCCAGAAGATCCTTACAGACCACTTAATCCATTTCTCTCATTTTGTGGTAGAGGATCTTTTTTTGGATTGTCCTAAAAAATGGAACAAACTCTCTGGAGAGACTTAGAAGAGTAAGTGCAGATGTTACCGACCTAAAGAACAAATACAAAAATTATAAGAGAATGTTATGTGCAACTCATGGCAATAAATTTGAAAACATAGAAGAAGGAAACAATTTTTGAGCAAAATACAAATGATGTAACTGACTTAATAAGCAGGGAGAAAACCTAAAATGAAACCAATAATCATATAAGAAATTAGAAGAGTAATTAAAGATCTACCTTTTAAAAACATACCAGTCTCAGATGGTTTTATAGCAGAGCATATATCATTTTTAAAGAACAGATATTCCTATCTTATTTAAATTATTCCACACTATAGGAAAAGAAGAACTTAAAATACATTTTATAAGACTAGCCTACACTTAATATTAAAACATAATAAAGATAATATGAAAAGATAATAGATGAACTTTATCTTTGAATACAGATGCAAATAGTCTAAATAAAATCTTTGCAAATCAAATCCAACAGTCTATTAAAAGAAAATCATTTCATGACTAAGTAGGACTCCAGGAAACAGTAATAGTTTAACATTAGAAAACCGATGTCTTCAATTCACCATGGGAACAAAATAAAGGAGGAAGATCACATGATTATATTGAGTGATATAAGGCATTGTCAGCAGCCGTTTCTAATAATAACAGCTAATGTTTAAGTGCTGGCTATGTGCCAGGCATCGGTTCTAAGTACTTTGTTTGCATTAACGTACTTAATTTTCCTAACAACTGTATTGCTGCAATCATTATTATTGCTATTTTACAAAAGAGAAAACTTGAACTCAGAGAGGTTAAATAATGTCCCACATATAGGAAATGATGGAGCCAGGATTTGACGAAAGGTTGTGTTTCTCTAGAGCCCACATCCTTATCAGCTAGACTACACTGCCACTAAGAAAATCTCTAATTAGCACTAAAAAAAAGTCACTATACTTAAATATGATCAACATTCATTATTGAAGGCTAACAGTAAACTCTACAATAAAAGGTGAAATTTCCATTAAAATTCAGAAACAAGTTCAGTGTCAGGATCTTTGTGTGGGTGTGTCAATATATATAGCACCATTCTTTCCCTTGTGATCCTGAACAATGTAGAAAAAGCATAAGATGTAATCAGGGAGAAAAATATCAATCATATTACCATTAAAGGCTAGATTAGAGTTCATGGATTGCATCTGTGGGAAATGGACTTTGGAAACTAAAGTCCAGAGTTAGGCAGACCTTGCTGACCCAGTCATGGAAGCACCGGCCCGAGGCAGGTCTCCCCTTGTCAGGGGACTAGCCAAGCGTGCCTGATTTATTTTCCTCAGGTGTGTCAATGAGCACAGAGAGCCCAGGAATATTATGTTTGATTGAGCTCCCTCTATGTGATTCTTCTTATTTAAAAAGATTTAATTTGATTCAATCACAACTCATAAACTACCAAGAACCAAGCAGGGACAACAAACCTTTGTGAATGGCAGAACATGTACTCCTCTCTCTCACTTTGTGAGAACTTAGGGGCTGATAGAAAGGAAAAGATGGGGCGTGTGGCATGCAGGATCTTAGTTCCCCGACCAGGGACCAAACCCGTTCCCCCTGCAGTGGAAGTGCAGAGTCTTAATTGCTGGACCACCAGGGAAGTCCACAAATGCCTATCTTGTGCTGAATGATTTACCTGCAATATCTAATTGAATGCTTAGTTTAAAACTCACACCAATTAAAAGATGAGATATCTGTGGCTCAGAAAAGCCAAGTAACTTGCTCAAGTTTATCCAGTTTGGAAGTGACTAAGTAGCTATTTAGCCAGGAAAAAAAGTCAGTAAAGACAATAGAACATCATCTGAGCTTTTGAAATTGTTGTTATAGTATCATTCGAATAGTTAGTCAATCAAAAAAAATTTAAGTCAAGGAGTCAGCCTTTACAAAGAAGAGATTGTAAAGAATGGGGAGGATTTCCCCAAGAAGTGAAGGTCTTCAAGTTAGTCAAGGGAAGAATTTCATTATGAAGAATATAAATGTCAGTTTGTAATAATAAACTAAAATATTCACAAACATGGAAATATGAATGAAGCATCTGAACAAAGGCATGACTAAATATTGCCAGTGAGTCCAATTATGCAACAAGCTGACACTCCTTGCTTCTTTTTAGTCTCTATGACACCATCAATTCTTTCTGTGGCAGGTAGATGCAGAAGCACCTGCAGACCAGAGAGTGCCCCCTATAAATAGGGGTGAGCATGGGATTGTACTCAGGCTGGCACCACATAAAGTACCCTCAGTTTTCTAAAGATATATGGTGATGAACTGAGAAGATCATTCCATTATTTTCCTTCCCCAAACCTTTCTTAAAGCTTCTTTCACATCCTTGTTTCTCAGAGAGTAGATAAGGGGGTTCAGCATTGGGATCACCACTGTGTAGATCACAGCAACCATGCGGTCTTGGGTCAGGGAGTGGCTGGACCTGGGGCGCAGGTACATGAAGTGTTGTGCCATAGAAGCGGCACACAGCAGCGAAGTGGGAAGCACAGGTGGAAATGGCCTTGAACCTGCCCTGGGCTGAGTTCCTTCTCAGGATGGTGATGAGAATGAAGAGGTAGGAGACCAAGATGGTGAGGGTACAGCTCAAAAGGTTGAAACCAGCAAAAATGAAGAGCAGGATTTCACACAGCGAAGTGTCCACACGTGATGGAGACAGGATGGGCGGTCCATCACAGAAGTGAGTGACCACGTGAGCACCACAGAATTTCAGACTAAAGATACAGCTCATGTGGATTAGAGAACTGAGGAATCCTGCACTGTAGGAGCCCACGATCAGAGAGGCACAGACCTCAGGAGACATGGCAATTGAGTAGAGCAGGGGGTTACAAATAGCCGCATAGTGGTCGTAGGCCATGGCAGCAACGAGATAGCGCTCACTGGTGGCAAAACCCGCATAGAAAAACATCTGAGCCATGCAGCCGGGATAAGAGATCACCTTCCTCTTGGCTAAGAAGTTCACCAGGGTCTGGGGGACAACTGTGGAGGAGTAGCAGAAATCCAAGAAGGAGAGGCTCTTCAGAAGGGAGTACACGGGTGTGTGCAAGGTGGCACTCAACGTGGATCATAATGAACATGATCAGATTCCCCAGCAGCGTGATAGTGTACTTGCCCAGGAACACCATGAAGAGCAGCCTCAGGAGCCAGGGGTCACTGGTGAGGCCCAAGAGCTCAAACTCAATCCCTCGGCTCAGGTTTGCCCTTTCCATATTTCTCCAGTGCTCTGCGACGTGGAAAGAGAGGACCACCAGAAATGAGGTGAAACACCCAGGGGCTCTCACTGGTTTAGTTCTGCCCTAAGGACAGCCTTGTGAAGATTGTCGATAGAACTTTGTCATAGAGAAGTTCTCCACTACTTGGCTGGTTGGTTAGTTAGGAAGCATGACTTGAGCAGCAATGGAAAATATAAAAGAAATATACACAGTTTGCTCTCTTAAGGATCTTAAAAAATTCTAAATAATGAAACAGTTACTTACCAAGTATTTATTGACCGTCTGCCATATGCTTAGCTCCGTGTCCTTCCTGTCAGGAATTCAAGAGTGTCTGACCTCAGGAAGTTCATATTCTAGAGACAGTATATTTTGTGTTCAGGCACACAGGCTCTGGCGTCAGACTGTCAAGGTTCCAAGCCGGGACCTCACTACTAACTAGCTGTGTAAACTTGGGAATGTTTCTTAACCTCTCTGATTTTCAGTTTTCGGTAAAATAGGGATAATAGCACGAATCTCAAAAGCTTGTTGTAAAAATTCAATGGCTTAATTCATGTAAAGCACTTGAACAAAGCCTGGCACATTGAGAAAGAATGTTAGCTTTGATTATTCTTATTGGAGAGATAGATCTAACACAAAACTAAACAACAATAAAATGAATAAATGAAACAATGACAAGATTTGGCAAGCAACCTACCACCAAACAAAATAGACAGAGACACGTGTACTAAGCAAGAGTGACTACACAGGCCTTCAGAGGATCCTGAGTGTTCTAGAGGAGTTAAAGGTGGTTCATTGGCTCAGCTATAAAATTGCCGCTCAGAACTTGGCCCAAGCCAGACACTACTATGGGCTCTAAAGGTGATGGAGGTCGGGATGTGGAGAGATGGGGATGGTGTAGGGCTGTAGAGAGAGGGCTGAGACCTTGCACTCGGGAGCATCAGCCAGAGGGAAAATGCCACCCATCGTTCACGAAGTCACCGTCGTTTCCAGTGAGTAGAATCACCTTGTTCTCAAGGGCTGTTGGGCCAGCAGGGAAGGAACAGCCCCTCCCTAGGACTAGGGCTAGGGCTTTGTAAAAATGCCTTTTCTATTCAGAGAATGAACAAAGCCATGATGCATCACCTAAGCACCACACTCTCTTCTGCCGCATTGGCTGCTCTGTTCCTGAATTACCTCTGGGCTCTGGAGTCAGTCAAGTACCCTGTGCTCTTTGGTGAGGATCTTCAGTTGTGAAGGTTTTGAAACCAGCAGATGTGATTGGGGTAGGAGAGAAAGGAACAAAATTGAGCCCCCTCCTTCTGCCTTGAGGAGAGTAAATGAATAATACAGCTGTGAAAGATGTTGGGAGGATTCCAGAGAGGAAAGAGCTGTAATGAACAGGCAAAAGATTCTAGTTCATCCCACTGGCAGACTTTCCGGAATCAGCAAACTACCAGAGCAGCGGAAGACTCTGGACATAGGGTTGACTAAATTTATCTGTCAAGTAGGTAATGAAGGCACTATGGCTGTTGATAGAACACTGTGAGTGGTGAACGGTGACAAGAAGAAAGCATTGTAATGCCCCAAGAGGTAACATGCCCTGATGAAGTTAAGACACAAAATACGAGGGCAAATTTGAATACCAAATTGGAGCCTCGGTAACTTCTTTTAGAGCACGTGGAGCATAACTGATTTATTTGGTCACTGAGATGTAATATTCAGCCATTCTACACCCAACAGTTTCTAGTTTATAATAAACCCCATTATTGCAGGAATGTGGACAGCCCTAGATTTGGGTTGCAAATGTCATTGGCCCTATTGGTGTCAAAAGGCAACTCAGCTTCAAGGCAAATTACAAGGACTTCAAAGAATTGACTGTAAAAATCCCAGGATGGAATAATTTACAGGAACTTCAAGGAAGTTGAGGAATTGTTGCTAAGAGTGAAGCAGAACTTCTTAAGACGCAGCTTCACATCTTCTTCCTCAGTTGACTCTTTCAGTGTGGGTAATGGGTCTGCAAGTACCTCTCTGATTAAAAGAATGGACGAAAGCAGAGAAGAGAAGGAATGTGGCCAACACTCAGGCAGGGAGGTGGGTTGGAATAGGGTAGGGTAGGGTGGTGGTTAATACAATGGGTAGCTGATCAGAGCCTCTGATTTATTACTTGCTTTAAATCTACTCTCTCTTTCTATTCTTCTCCCCTTTCCTCTCTCATCTCTCTTCTCCAGCCTGCACTAAATTCAAAACTATTCAGAATATAGAGAGTTAGTCAAGCAAGAGATTGTGGAGAAATTGACATCTCTGACAGTCTTTCAGAGGATGCTGGGGTAGCCACTATTTCTGTTGGCTGCAGTCTGTACCTGTGAATGAAAACGAGGAAGAAAATTTGAGTGGTCTTATCATATGGAAATGGATTGTGGAGTGGAGTGTTTAGGAGTGAGAGCAGGTGCCTGGGGCCTGTAGATGAGGGAGAAGTAAGCAAGAGATTTTATTTCTACCTGCTTCTTTGCCCTCCTCCTTGGGCTAGCAGAGTGGGAGTACAACGGAGAGCCGGCAGTCAGAGGGAGCAGCCAGTATCTCTGAGCAGCAGTGATCCGAAGCAAGGGTTCTTAAACATTAAGGTGCCCTGCCCAAGGTTCACTGGAGAAGCTTGTTTCTGTGCAGATTCCAGGTCCCAACCTCAGAAAATGTGAGCCAGTAAGTCTATAGCCAGGCCCCCAAATCTGGTGAATCTGAAACAGGTGGTTGCTGAACCATACTTTAAGAAACACTAAACCATGGGTTAACTTCCCCTGAGCCACATATAAATATCCTTTCTAAGTTGCTAGAATTCTCCATGTCCTGGAAAATCAGATCAGCCTGTGGGGTAGGATGGCTGTCCTGGACATTCTCTTCCTTCCAGAATATGTGTCAGTAGTTAACAGTTCCCAGAAATCTGAGTATTACCTGGTGATAATCAAACACCAGTGAATTTCCTCCTTCAAGGTTGCTTGAGATGTCCTTAAGCAAACCATTTAATTCCAACAAAGCATGTGACTTGGTGGCAGAGCTATTGCTCTGGGGTCGGAACACAAGCCTTCATTAGAAAAACAGTAAAGACAAAGCCAGACTCATTCGGTCCATAGACTGAGTCTGGGGATCAGAGCCTGCTACTGACATTAACCTCCCACGTGGTGAGGGGAGGGAGGCAGCTCCCTCCCTGAGAGGCACTCACAGCTTATCCTGTACTGGGAAGAGACACCCCAGAGCCACCTTTTCCTCTGGGCGGCCCATCAGGTCACAGCTGGGGAGGACGATGTGTTCATTAATGAGGGCTTAGCAGGCAGGTGAGGAAGCGAGAATAACTGGCCCCATGTAGATCCATTAACGTGTTTGCAAAGTTACTAGCTCCTCTACCCTTGAGGAATCTGGTGATTGGGAAACTGGAAATGAAGGGAATGGTTCCACACCAGATCCCTGACAATACACTGGTCATTAGCCCCAAAGGACTTCTCTACCTCAACCCCAAACTGAACTCTTGTGTAATTATTATCTGTATTTCTTCTACACTGGAAAACAAAGTTTTTACAGTTTTTCTTTCTTTTATTCCAGTTACCCAATGTACACTGGGACCTAGATTACAGCTGAGGACCTCTATACCCATCAAGATCATAATAAAATTAGAGGTATGTGATTTACTTAACAAATACTGGGGGATTTTCTAGAGATGTTTCGGTTATTGATTTCTAATTTAATAACATGTGATTAGAGAACATACTTTGTATGCCTTGAATGCTTTTGAATTTATTGAGATTTGTTTATGGCCCACCCAGAATATGGTGTATTTTGATGAATGTTCCATGACCACTTGAAAAGAATTACATTCTGCTGTTGTTAGGTCAAATGGTCTATCATTGTCAGTTAGGTCATGTTCCTTGATAGTGTTGTTCAAGTCTACTATATCCTTTCTAATTTTCTGCCTACTTGTTCTATCAAGAGTTGAAAGGGGAATATATTGAAATCTCTAACTGTAATTGTGAATTTGTTGATTTCTCCTTGCTGTTTTTCAGTTTTGCTTCATGTATTTTGAAGTTTTGTTATAAGGTGCATAAACATTTAAGATTGTTATGTCCTCTTGATAAATTTCCCCACTTACATTATAAAATGACCTTCTTTATGCCTGCTAATATTTTGGCTCTGAAACATACTTTTCTGAAATTAATACTGTCACTACAGTTTTACTTTGATTACTCAGCGTGGTATATCTTTTTTCATTTCTTTACTGCTAACCCTTTAGTCCCAACTTTTCTGCACCATTACGTTTGCAGAATTTCCCCAGGCAGACCTGAAATCTTGGTCTTCTAGGATGATGATATGCCTGGAAAATTGATTTCAGATGTACCTTGACACACAGTAAGCATTCAGAAATATTTGGGGGCTTTATCAGAAGAGCTGGTATGGGCTAGGCAGAAATCAAACAAACCCTGTGAAAGGCAACTTTGCAAAGGATGGGATGGTATCATAGGCAGCCTTTGTGGAGCCCTGAAAGCCAGAGATGATTGTCACTTTGATAGAGTCCTGCTGTATCTTCTTCTCCATGCAGGTGTCTTTATTCAGTTGATTTCTCACATCCTTTACTTACAGTAAAGAAATTTTTGCCCTTTATTTGCGTCTGTTAGCTTGTTTCACATTAAAATCACTTTGGGGAACCAACACTCAAAGTTTCAGGTGTGTGTGGCTTTTGTAAACAGCATATATCTAGAATATTCTCTTTTAACTAATCAGAGTATCTGTTTTTATATAGGTGAGATTTTGGGGTATTGGTTTTTTGCTTTTCAACCTTTGGGGCTTTCAGGTATATTGAATTTGTTTTATTTCTCACCTTGAGTTTTCCATTTATCACACTTTTTCCAATTTGCTTCCCTCCCCCACCCTCTGATCCTGTTCCTGTTTCCTTTTGGATTAAGTTTTCTTTGTTTTGTAATGTATGTTTTTCCCCTTCTACTGATTCCTCTATTTCTATTAGTAGCTATCCTTAAATATCCAACAATAATATTTAGTTTAACAAAGTCTATCAAATATGCTTAAATCCATAAGTTCATGATGATATTTAAATTAATTGGTCACTGGATTAGTTATCTATTGTCACACAACAGATTATCTCAATAAACATTCATTTTCTTATACTTTTGGAAGTGACACAGTACTGTAATTTTTGCAGTATCCTCCTGGTTACACAGGTCAGCCCCATGCACTGTGGGAGTGGACTACACAAGGGCATCAATACCAGGAGCTGAGAATCACTGGGGCCATCTCAAAGACTGGCTACCGTAGTCCTCCCTCTGGCCCTCACTGATTCACGTCCAACTTACACATGAATATACCCTCAAAATATACTCACCCCCTCCCAAGAATCCCGAAAGTCACGTTCCATTACAGTATCAGCTCAAGGTCCACAATCACATCATCTAAATCAGGTACAGGTATGGATGAAGTGCATCACATGTGGTTCCTTACATAGAGTTTCTTGAGTACAGTTCCTCTCAGTCATAAGATTGGTGAGCTAAACACACAAGTTACATCTGGCTTCTACACACACAAAACACATAATGGCAGGACAGGTATAGGAAAACCACTACAGGAAAAGGGGGGGTAGAGGAAGGTGGGCACACAAGAGTCACTGAGTCACAAAAATTCTAAAATCCAGTAAGACACTTGTTGGCAAGTCCTTGATTAGGACTCAAATCCTAGGAATAATTCTCTGTGGCTCTTGGCTCCACTCTGAGATTATAGCTCTGCCCACTAAATTATCCTTCATTTTATATGAAAGCTAGCCTGTGTTTGTAGCTGAGTAGTTTTCTTAGCTTGCTTCCTGTCTGAAGGAGTTTGGGGATTGAAAGGCTTCTCTTCATTTTCTACTGTCTTACAGTTCAAGCTGGTGGTGATTCTGCCACCATGACATTCTTAAAAACTTAACAAATCTCTGAGATAACGCTCTACCTTGAACCTCTGCTGAGACTGCTGAGGGCCTACACTCTGAAGCTTCCTGGAAGTCCTATCATTTGTCTGAACTGTTCTCTGAGGCACCACCTTGGATCTTCCTAAGGTCTTAATGAAAGATTTTACTGTCACCCTCAGCTTCATCTTTATTGATTTATTGACTGATTGATCGATTGATTGATTGGCTGCACGCAGCTTGCGAGATCTTAGTTCCTTGACCAGGGATTGAACCTGGGCCCTCGGGCAGTGACAGCATGCACTCCTAAGCACTGGACCACCAGTGAATTCCCAGATCACCCATTTCATTAGGTACATTTTCTACCACTTACATTACTGTAACAACAGAGTTGCTAAACTCTCTGCCACTGCATAACACAGAATTTTTTTCTCCAGTTTCCAATAACACTATCCTCAGGTTTATTTAAGTCCCATTGGCAGCCTTCTCAAAGGCTATCTGAATTTTGCTAAGTCTCCTCAAAGCCTTTCAGACTTTCACTGATACTTTCCTCAAAGTTCTTTCAGCTTCCTCCCACCGTACTGTCAAAGACACTATAACTTTTCAACGTCTCACTTCCATGTACCAAAGTCTGTATTACTTATCTATTGCCGTGTAACAAATTGTCCTAAAATTTAGCAGCTTAAAAGAACAATAAACACTTAGTATTTCACATGATTTCTGCTGGTCAGAAATTTGAGAGACCTTGGCTCTCACCACCAGGGAAGTCCGTCAGGTGGACTCTTAACCACTGCGTCACCAGGGAAGTCCGAAAAACATTCTTAAAGAACATAACTTACCAAAACAAAGAGGAAATAGATAATCAGAATAGTCCTAAAGCTAATAAAAATTTTTATCCATTATTGAAAATTCCCGGGACTTCCCTGGTGGCGTAGTAGTTAAGAATCTGCCTGCCAATGCAGGGGACATGGGTTGGAGCCCTGGTCCGGGAAGATCCCACATGCTGTGGAACAACTAAGCCTGTGTGCCACAACTACTGAGCCTGCGCTCTAGAGCCCATGAGCCACAACTACTGAGCTTGCGTGCCACAACTACTGAAGCCCACATACCCTAGAGCCCGTGCTCCGCAAAAAGAGAAGCCACTGCAGTGAGAAGCCTGCGCACCACAAGGAAGAGTAGCCCCCACTCGCCGCAACAAGAGAAAGCCTGTGCACAGCAATGAGGACCGAATGTAGCCAAAAAAATAAATTTTTAAAAATTCCCTACAAAGAAAAGTCTAGGCCCAGATGGCTTATCAGTAAAATTTCCCAAATATTTAAAGAATAAATAACATCTGTATTACACAAAAAATTCCAGGGGATAGAAAAAGATGAAATTCTGTTCAGTTCATTGGAAGAGGCCAGCATAACCTTGACCACGAAACTTAAAAAACACTGTAAGAAAGGAACCTACAGGTCAATTTCTCTCCTGAACATAGATACAAAAATCCTAAATAAAATATTACTAAAGCAAAGACAGCAATATATAAAAAAGGTAAATCTTACATCAAGTTGATTTTATTCTAGGAATGCAAAGTTGATTTAACATTCAAGATAGAATCTAAAGCAAGGGTACAAATGAACTTATTTACAAAACAAAAGTAGAGTCACAGATGTAGAAAACAAACTTATGGTTACTGCGGGTAAGGGCGGGGAGGTTGGGACTGACATATACACACTACTATATATAAAACAGATAACTAATAAGGACCTACTGTATAGCACAGGGAACTCTACTCAGTACTATGTAAGGGCCTATATGGGAAAAGAATCTAAAAACAGAGTGGATATATGTATATATATAACTGATTCACTTTGCTGTACATCTGAAACTAACACAACACTGTAAATCAACTATACTCCAATAAATTTTTTTTTAATTCCAAATAAAGGATAAAATATATAATTGTCACAATTGATGGAGAGTAAGCATTTGATAAAATTCCATATCCACTCATGATTTTTAAAAACCTTTGCAAACTAGTGATAAAAAAGAATATCCTTAATCTAACAAAAGATAAATACAAAAACTTTACAGCAAGCATCATATTTATTGGCTTTATTAAAATCCAATAAATAGTAAAAGTTTTCTCCCTGAGATCAGGAATGAAGCAGGGTTGTCCTCTATCACAATTTTGTTTTGATATTGAACTGAACAATTTGTATTCAATAGTGTGTAATAGGCAGGAAGAAGAAATAAGAGGTATTGAAAAAGAAGAAACAAAACTTTTATTATTCACAGACATGATTGAATACATAGAAAGTCCAAAATGAATCTACAGAATTAATAAGTTAATTTTACAAGGACCTGAATACAAAGTTAATGCATAAAAAATAAATTATTAGAAAAGATCATTAGAAAATGAAACATCAAATGATAGCATTTCTACTGGTATCCAAAATTAATGAATTCTAATGAAAGATGTATATGAAAGCTACTACATAATACTAAAACAACTAAAGAAGGCTAAATAAATAGTTATATTATTTTCATAGATTGGAAGATTCAAAATTATAAAAATTCATTCCATTTTGATCTATAGATTACATTCAGTCCCACTCAAATTCCCAGCAGTTTGTCTTTGGAAATTGCAAGCTGATTTAAAAATTATTACATATTTTTTGGGGCTTCCCTGGTGGCACAGTGGTTGAGAGTCCGCCTGTGGATGCAGGGGACACGGGTTCATGCCCCGGTCTGGGAAGATCCCACATGCTGCGGAGTGGCTGGGCCCGTGAGCCATGGCCGCTGAGCCTGCACGTCTGGAGGCTGTGCTCCGCAACGGGAGAGGCCACAACAGGGAGAGGCCACAACAGTGAGAGGCCCGCGTACCGAAAAAAAAAAAAAAAATTATTACAGATTTTTTAAAAAGGCCCTCCCCAAATCCTCTCTTTAGCCAAAGGAATGGCAAAGGGTGGCCTAGGAGAATAGAAAATCTTCGGACAATATTCACACTACTACAAACCACCATATCAAAAATTGCAGTCAGCAGTCCCAAATGAGGAACCTAGAGTTCCAACCCATCCAGCAGTAATGAGGCACCATTCTCCCTCCCTGCAGAAGCTGAGTGGAGGGTCTAGACTTCCATTCCTGCCTGACAGTAACAAAGCGCCCCTCTGGATACCCATGATGTCAGTAGAGGCTGAATCAAAAGTCTAAATTTCTACCCCTACCCAGCAGTAATGAAGCATTTCTCCCCATGTAGGCAGAGGCTGAGTGGAGAACATAAACTTTCACCCCTACCCAGTGGAAAAAAGAGGTGTCCTCCCTTACCCCACCAGCAAGGTGTCATTGGAGGCCTGCTAAAAGACAAGATTTAAATAAGATCCAGAAAATCAAAAAATAATACCCAGTATGTCCAGGATACAATAAAAAAAACAGTTGTCATACCAAGAACCAAGGAAAGCCTCAACTTCAATGAAGCAACACCAAATGAACACCAAAATGACACTGTTGGAATTATCTTAGAAAGATTTTAAAGCAACCATCATAAAAATACTTCAATGAGAAATTATAAACATGCGTAAAACAAGTGAAAGAAAGGAAATCTCAGCAAAGAAATAGAAGATATAAATAAGAACCAAATTCCATTTCCATGGAAATCTAAATTTCCAATTTAGAACTTAAAAATAACTGAAATTTAAGACTAACTGGATGGGCTAAAATAGTACAAATGCAGATGACAGAGGAAAGAATATGTGAATGTGAAGATAGAACAATAGAAGCTACCCTATCTAAACAATAAACAGGGAGAAAAGGGACCAAAAAAAACCCCAAACTAAACAAACAAAGAGACCACCAACAACAACAGCTAAAGAAAACAAGAAAAACGTCAAAATCCCCAAAACCTCAGGTACCTGTGGGACGATAACAAAAGATCTAACATTTGTATGATCAGAGTCCCAGAAGAACAGAAAGAGAATGAGAATTTTTAAATTAAAAAAAAAAAGCTAAATTTCCCCCAAATTAGGTGACAGGCATAAACCTACAGATTCAAGAAGCCTAGCAAATAATTCCTAACAAGATGAACCCAAAGAAATCCACACAGAGAACATCATAATCAGAGCTTTTGTAAACTAAGAACGAAGAAAACATCTTGAAAACACCTAGAGAGAAAATACATTACCTATGGGGGAATAAGAATTCAAATATTAGACTTCTCATGAGAAATCATGGAAGCCAGAAAGGAGTGGCACACTTCAAGTGCTGGAAGAATGGTCAGCCATGAATCTTTATCCAGGGAAAATATCCCTCAGGAAGGAAAGTTAAATAAAGACATTTTCAACTGAGGTAAAACTAAGAATTTTTGTCAACCAACCTATTCTAAAGAATAAAGCAAGTTCTTGAAAAAGAAAGGATCTTGAAAAAGAAACTTTGGAATATTAGTAATGAAAAATAGGAAAATGAAAAGGGTAAAAATATGACTAAAGGTAATACACTATCCTCCTCTTGAATTAAAAAAAAATTCTGTTTGATGGTTGAAGCAAAAATAAAATTGTCTGATGTGGTTCTCTGTGCAGGTAAAGGAAATATTTAAGACAATTTTATGATGAAGGAACAGGGTAAAGGGATCTAAATAAGGTTTCAAAATTTTGCTCAAAATGGTAAAATAAAAGCAGTAGACTGTGGGCTTCCCTGGTGGTGCAGTGGTTTAGAATCTGCCTGCCAATGCAGGGGACACTGGAGCCCTGGTCTGGGATGATCCCACATGCCATGGAGCAACTAAGCCCATGCACCACAACTACTGAGCCTGCACTCTAGAGCCCACGAACCACAACTACTGAGCCCACATGCCGCAATTACTAAAGCCCGCATGCCTAGAGCCTGTGCTCCACAACAAGAGAAGCCACCACAATGAGAAGCCCACACACTGCAACAAAGAGTAGCCCCTGCTCACCGCAACTAGAGAAAGCCTGCACACTGCAACAAAGACCCAACACAGCCAAAGATAAATAAATAAAATAAATAAAATTTTTTTAAATGCAGTAGATTGTGATCAGTTTTGTATGTATAATGTAATATCTAAGCAATCTCTAAAAATCACTACAGAAATCTATCAACAGAGTGAAAACACAATCCACAAAATGAAAGAAAATATTTGAATATAGCTCATAAGGAACTGATATCCAGAATTCATAAAGGACTTCTATAACCCAACAAAAATGAAACAAACAAGTTAATTAAAAAATGGGCAAAGGAATTGAATAGACTTAATCCAAAGAACATATAAAAATGACCAATAAGCACAGCAAAAATGCTCAACATCATTAATCATTAGCGAAATGCAAATCAAAACCACAGAATTCCCTGGTACTCCAGGGGTTAGGACTCTGCACTTCCACTGCAGGGGGCACAGGTTTGATCCCTTGTCAGGGAATTAAGATCCCACATGCTGTGGTGTGGCAATAAATAAATAAAAATAAAAAACATTTTTAAAAAAAGAGACTATAAAAAAAACACACATTGAGATACCACTTCACATCTTTTAGGATGGCTATTATCAAAAAAAGAAAGAAAAAAAATAACAAGTGTTAGTGAGGATGTGGAGAAATCTGAACCTTTGTGCATTGCTGATGGGAATTTAAAATGGTGCAGCCAAGGGAATTCCCTGGTGGTCCAGGGGTTAGGACTCGGTGCTCTCACTGCCAGGGGTCCGGGTTTGATCCCTGGTTGGGGAACTAAGATCCCACAAGTCGCATGGTACAGCCAAAAAATGGTGCAGCCACTGTAGAAAATGGTGTGACAACACCTCAAAAAATTAAACAGAATTCCCATATGATCCAGCAATTCTACTTCAAAGTATATAGCCCAAAAAAGTGATAGCAGAAACTTGAATAGATATTTGTACATCCATGTTCACAGCAGCATTATTCACAATAGTCAATAGGTAGAAGCAAACCGGTGTCCATTAAGCAGATGGATAAACAAAAGTGGTATATGAAAAAAAAAAAGTGGTATATATACCTAGGAATAAACCTACCTAAGGAGGCAAAAGACCTGTACTCTGAAAACTGTAAGATGCTGATGAAAGAAATTAAAGATGACACAAACAGATGGAAAGATATACCATGTTCTTGGTTTTTTTTTCACCTTTTCAAGAACTTTATTTTAGAATTGACTTTTTTCCCCCTATATATATATATATTTTTAACATCGTTATTGGAGTACAATTGCTTTACAATGGTGTGTTAGTTTCTGCTTTATAACATAGTGAATGACCTATACATTTACATATATCCCCATACCTCCTCCCTCTTGCGTCTCCCTGCCACCGTCCCTATCCCACCCCTCTAGGTGGTCACAAAGCACCGAGCTGATCTCCCTGTGCTATGTGGCTGCTTCCCACTACCTATTTTACATTTGGTTATATATAAGTCCATGCCACTCTCTCACTTTATCCCAGCTTACCCTTCCTCCCTCCATGTCCTCAAGTCCATTCTCTACGTCTGCGTCTTTATTCCTGTCCTGCCCCTAGGTTCTTCATAACCATTTTTTTGTTTTAGATTCCATATATATGTGTTAGCATGCAGTATTTGTTTTTCTCTTCTTGATTTACTTCACTCTGTATGACAGACTCTAGGTCCATGCACCTCACTACAAATAACTCAATTTCGTTTCCTTTTATGGCTGAGTAATATTCCATTGTATATATGTGCCACATCTTCTTTATCCATTCATATGTCGATGGACACTTTGGTCACTTCCATGTCCTGGCTATTGTAAATAGAGCTGCAATGAACATTGTGGTACATGACTCTTTTTGAATTATGTATACTGTGTTCTTGGATTGGAAGAATCAATATTGTTAAAATGACAATACTACCAGGAATTCCCTGGAGGTACAGTGGTTAGGACTCCACGCCTCCACTGCAGGGAGGCATGGGTTTGATCCCTGGTCGGGAACTAAGATCCCACAAGCCATGAGCACAGCCAAAAAAAAACCCAAGGCAATCTACAGATCCAATTAAATCCCTATCAAATTACCACTGGGATTTTTCACAGAAATAGAACAAAAATTTTTTAATTTGTATGGAAACACAAAAGACCCTGGATAGCCAAAACAATCTTGAGAAAGAAGAACGGAGCTGGAGGAATCATGCCTCCTGACTTCAGACTATACTACAAAGCTACAGTAATCAAAACAGTATGGTACTGGCACAAAAATAGACATAAAGAGCAATGGAACAGGATAGAAAGCCCAGAAATAAACCCATGCACTTATGGTCAATTAATCTATGACAAAGGAAGCAAAAATATACAGCAGAGAAGAGACAGTGTCTTCAATAAGTGGTGCTGGGAAAACTGGACAGCTACGTGTAAAAGAATGAAATTAGAACATTCTCTAATGCCATAAACAAAAATAAACTCAAAATGGATTAAAGACCTAAATGTAAGACTGTATACTATAAAATTCCTAGAGGAAAACCTAGGCAGAACACTCTTTGACATAAATTGCAGCAATATTTTTTTGGATCCATCTCCTAGAGTAATGAAAATAAAAACAAAAATAAACAAATGGGACCTAATTAAACTTAAAAGCTTTTGCACAGCAAAGGAAACCATAAACAAAATGAAAAGACCTTGTGTTACGCTGGGAGAAAGTATTTTCAAATGATGCTACCAACAACAGATTGATTTCCAAAATATACAAAGAGGTCATATAGCTTAATATAAAAAAAAACACAACCCAATCAAAAAATGGACAGACCTAAATAGACATTTCTCCAAAGAAGACATATAGATGACCAACAGGCACATGAAAATATGCTTGACATTGCTATTTATTAGAGAAATGCAAATCAAAACTACAATGAGGTATCACCTCACACCAGTCAGAATGGCCATCATTAAAAAGTCCACAGGGCTTCCCTGTTGGCACAGTGGTTAAGAATCAGCCTGCCAATGAAGGGGAAACGGGTTCGAGCCCTGCTCCAGGAAGATCCCACGTGCCATGGAGGAACTAAGCCCATGCGCCACAACTACTGAGCCTGTGCTCTAGAGCCCGCGAGCCACAACTACTGAAGCCCACGTGCCTAGAGCCCGTGCTCTGCAAAAATAGAAGCCTGCGCACCATAATGAAGAGTAGCCCCTGCTCGCCACAACTAGAGAAAGCCCACGCGCAGCAACGAAGACCCACCACAGCCAAAAATAAATAAATAAATTTATATTTTTAAAAAGTCTACAAATAATAAATGCTGGAGAGGGTGTGGAGAAAAGGGAACTTTCCTACACTTTTGATGGGAATGTAAGTTGGTGCAGCCACTATGGAAACAGTATGGAGGTTCCTTAATAAACTAAAAGTAGAGTTGCCATATGATCCAGCAATCCCACCTCCACGCACATATCTGGAGAAAACCCTAATTCGAAAAGACACATGCACCCCAATGTTCATAGCAGCACTATGTACAATAGCCAAGACATGGAAGCAACCTAAATGTCCACTGATAGATAAATGGATGAAGAAGATGTGGCATATATATACAATGGAATATTACTCAACCATTAAAAAAGAATGAAATAATGCCATTTGCAGCAACATGGATGGACCTAGAGATTATCATAGTAAGTGAAGTAAGTGATACAGAGAAAGACAAATATATGATATCACTTATATGTGGAATCTAAAAAAAATAATACAAAGGAGCTTACTTACAAAACAGAAATAGACTTGCAGACAAACTTATGGAATGGAGGGGTGGGGTGGGGTGGGAGATAAATTAGGAGTTTGGGATTAACATACACACACTACTATATATAAAATAGGTAAACAACAAGGACATACTGTATAGCACAGGGATCTATACTCAATATCTTATAATAACCTATAATGGAAAAGAGTCTGAAAAAGAATATATATGAATAACTGAATCACTTTGCTGTACACTTGAAACTAACACAACAGTGTATATTAACTATACGTCAATAAAAATTTTTAAAGCAATGTATGTATAGATATATATGTGATATAATAAAAAATAAATATTTGTACTTTGTTCCTAGTTTCTGGCACAGATTTCCTAAAACTCTTGGAATCTCCTACGTGAAAAGAGTGTCTCTTGGATGCAAGTGAGATTACTCATGGGGTGGGGGGTTGCACCTAGATATCTTCAGGATGGGGACTGGTCGTCAAAAAAACTAACAACTAATTAGAAGGCTAAAACTTTCAGCCTCACTCCCAAACCTTGGGGAGCGGGGAGGGGCTGGAGATTAAATTCAAGCGTCAGTGGCCAACAATTTAACCAATCATGCCTATGTAATGAAACCTTCATAAATATCTCTAAACAACAAGGTTCAGTGAGCTTTCAGATCAGTGAACACATCAATGTGCTGGGAGGGTAGCATACCTGGTAAAGGCAGGGAAGCTCTGCATCACCCCACCCCCACGTCTTTCCAATACATCTCTTTCATTTGGCTGTGCCTGAGTTGTATGCATCCTTTATAGTAAATCAGTAAAAGTAAGCGTAGCACTTTCCTGAATTCTGTGAGTTGTTCTAGTGAATTATTGAACCTGAGGCAGGAGGTGAGGGTTGTTGGAACCCCCAAATTTTCAATAGGCCAGGCAGAGAGTGGCTAATTTGGGCACTGCATTTTCAGCTGGGGTCTGAAGTTGGGGCAGTCTTTTGGAATTAAGTACTTAACCTGTGGGGGTCTGCACTAACTCCAGGAGTTACCGTCAGAATTGAATTATTGGACATCCAGTCAATGTTGGAGAACCAGAATGAACTGGTTGGTGCTAGAAAAAGACACATATATTTAGTGTCAGAAACACTTTACACCATACAATGGAACATTATTCAGCCTTAAAAAGGAAGGAAATTCTGACACATGCTGCAACATAGATGAACCTTGAAGACATTATGCTAATAAGCCAGTCATGACAGAACAAATATGGTATGATTCTACTTATATGAGGTACCTAAAGTAGTCAAATTCATAGAGACAGAAAGGGGCTGGGAGGAGGGAGACAAGGGGAGTTAGTACTTAAATGAGTAGAGTTTCAGCTGGGGAAGATGAAAAAGATCTGGGGATGGATGATGGTGATGGTTGCACAACAGTGTGAATGTATGTACTTAATGCCACAGAACTATATGCTTTAAAATGGTTAAAATGATAAATTTTATCTTATGTATATTTTGCCACAATTTTTAAAAAAGACTATTTCTAAAAACATTTTAAGTTAACCAAATTATCCACAAAAACTACCAGAGCTAAATCAAGATGAAATTCTAAAAAGTGTTCAAGTAACCCATAAGATGTCAGGAAAATGGGGAGGTCGGGAGAACAAAATAGAGAGGAAACAAACAGAAAAAAAAAAAAAAAAAGCAGATTAAAGCCCTAACCTACCAATAATAACATTAAGTGTAAATGGTCTAATCCATCAAGAAGACATAGCAATCCTAAACATGTATGGTCCAAATAATAGAGGTTCAAATGCATGAAGCAAAAACTGATGGACCGGGCTTCCCTGGTGGCGCAGTGGTTAAGAATCCGCCTGACAATGCAGGGGAGATGGGTTCGAGCCCTGGTCCAGGAAGATCCCATGTGCTGAGGAGCAACTAAGCCCACGCACCACAACTACTGAGTCCACGTGCCTAGAGCCCATGCTCCGCAACAAGAGAAGCCACTGCAATGAGAAGCCCACGCACGGCAACGAAGAGTAGCCCCCGCTTGCTGCAACTAGAGAAAGCCCGCATGCAGCAATGAAGACCCAATGCAGCCAAAAATAAATAAACAAAATAAATAAATTTATTAAACAAAAAACTGATGGACCGAAATGAGAAATAGATAAAATCATAATTATAGTTAGAAGCTTCAATATCCCTCTCTAAACAATGTACATAACTATTAGATTAAAAACAAAGATATGGAATATCTGGATAACACCATTAACCAACAGGACCTAACTAAAATTTATACAACACTCCACCAAACAATGGAGTAGAATACACATTCTTTTTAAGCATCAATGGAACACCTACCAAGATGGACCATTTTCTGGATCATAAAACAAACCTCAGCAACTTTAAAAGAATTGAAATAATACAGAATAGGCACCCTGATCATGATGGCAACAAACTAGAAATCAATAGCAGAATGATAATAGGAAGACATACAAACACTTGGACATTAAGCAACACAAATCTAAATAATCCAAGGATGAAAAAAGTCTCAAGAGGAATTAAAATTACATTAAACTGAATAAAAATGAAAATACAACATACCACAGTTTGTGGGACATAGTTAAAGCAGAGAGAAAGGGAAATTTACAGCAGTAAATACTTATATCTCAAGAAACTAGAAAAAGAACAAAACAAAATCAAAGCAAGCAGAAGAAGGCGAATAATAAAGATAAGAGCAGAAATCAATGAAATTGAAAATACAATAAGAGAAAATTGAACAAAAAAGTGCCTCTTTGAATAGATCAACAATCTTGATAAACCTCTAGCAAGACTGACAAGGGAAAAAAAAAGAGAGAAGACACAAATTACCAACATCAAGGATGAAACAGTGGCCACTACAGAGCCCACAGACTTCAAAAGGATAGTAAGAGAACAGGTCAAACAACTCTACACACATAAATTCAACAACTTAAATAAAATGGATTAATTCTTTAAAAAAAAAAGGATTAATTCTTTAAAAAAAAACCAAACTATTAAAATCACCCAAAACAAAATAGGTAACTGAGTTCCTAGTTTAAAATAATCCTTAAAAGTAAATCTCTAGGTCTAGATGGTTTCAGTGGACAATTCTACCAAATATTTAAATAAGAATTCACATCTATTCTACATAATCTCTTCAAGAAAATACAAGAAACTCTTTCCAACTCATTTTATGAGACCAGTATTACCATAATACCAAAAACAAAACAAACAAAACAACAAAAAAAAGGAAAATGGAAAAAAAAAGAAAAAGACCATACTTAAAAAATATCTGTCAAGGATATAGACACAAAACTCTTCAGCAAAATATTAGCAAACAGAATCTAACCATATATAAAGAGAATTATGCACTATGACTAAGTGGTGTTGATTCTGGGAATGCAAGATTGGTTCACTATTTGGAACACAGTTGTTGGAATCTACCATATTAATAGGCTAAGGAAGAAAGTCACACAATAATATCAATTGGTGCACAAAAAGCACTTGACAAAATTCAACACTCATTCATGAAAAAACACTCTCATCAAGTTAGGAATAGAGGGAAATTATCTCAACCTGATAAACAGCATCTGTGAAAATCCTACAGCTAATATCATAACTACGACTGAGTATTTTCCCCCCTAAAATTGGGAACAAAGCAAGGATGTCTGCTCTTACCACCCTTATGCATCATAGTACTAGAAATCATAGCCAGTGCAAGAATGCAAGAAAAGGAAACTAAAGGCATACATATTGGAAAGGAAGAAAATCCCTATTTGCTGATGACATGACTGTCTAGGCAGATAAATCTACAAAATTCTCAATGCATTGAGAAAATTCATTTCTCAATGAAGCTACAAAAAAACACACAAAACTCCTAGAATAAGAGAGTTCAGTAAGGTTGCAAGATGCAAGATCAAGATATAAAAATGAACTATATTTTACATACTAGCAATGAACATGTAGAAACTGAAATTAAAATAAAATACCATTTGCAATTGCTCCAAAATACTTAGATGTAAATTTAGCAAAACCTGTACAGAATCTGCTTTGCTATATGCTTAAAACTACAAAACATTGATGAAAGAAATAAAAGATCGAAACAAATGGAAAGTCATGCCATGTTCATGGATTGGAGGACTCAACGTGGTAAAGATGTCAATTTTCCTAAATTGACCTACAGATTTAACACATTTCCTATCATAATCCAAGTAAGATTTTTAACATACAGACAAGCATATTCTAAAATGTATATGGAAATGCAAAGGAAATAACTAAAACAAGTTTGAAAAAAATAAAAGAATAAGTGGAAGGAAACATTCTACCCAATTTTAAGACTTTCTATACAGCTACAGTTAACAAAAGTATGATATGGACAAATGGATAAATACACTGAACAATGGAACAAAAGAGAGAACCCAGAAACAGACTCACACAAGTATGCTCAACTGATTTTTGACAAAGGTGCAGAAGCATTTCAGTGGAGGAAGGATAGTCTTTTCAACAAATGGTGCTGGAATAATTGAATAGACATAGGTTAAAAACAAACAAACAATAACATCCTTCAATCTAAACCTCACATCTTATACCAATACAAAAAATTTTAAATGGATCATAGATTTAAAAGGTAAAACTATAAAACTTTTAGGAGAAAAACATAGGAGAAAATTGTCAGGACCTAGGTCTTGGTGAAGAATTCTTAGAAATGACACTAAGGGACTTCCCTGGTGGTCCCGTGGCTAAGATTCCGTGCTCCCAAAGCAGGGGGCCAAGGTTCCATCCCTGGTCAGGGAATTAGATCCCACATGCTGCAACTAAGAGTTCATATGCCGCAACTCAGACCTGGCGCAGCCAAATAAATAAATATTAAAAAAAGAAATGAAATGAAATGACACTAAAAGCATGACAATAAAAGAAAAAAATTGATTACTGGACTTCACGAAAATTTAAAACCTTTGTTCTACAAAAGGCTCTATTAAGAAGATGAAAAGACAAGCTACAGACTGGGGGAAAATATTTGCAAACCATCAAAAGGACATGTATCTAGAATATATAAAGAACTCTCAAACCTCAGCAGTTTAAAAAGAATCCAATTATAAAATGGATAAAAACATGAACAGACATTTCACCAAAGAGGGATGTATGGATAGCAGATAAGCACATGAAAAGATGGTCAACAGCATTTGCCATTAGGGAAATACAAACAACCAAACAGAAACAGAAAACCACTACATACCTATTAGAAAAGTGAAAATAAAATCTAGTGATAATCCCAAATCCTGGCAAGAATGCGGAGAAACTGGATGTCTTATACACTGTCGATGGGAATGTAAAGTAATACAGCATCTCTGGGAAATAGTTTGGCACTTTTTAATAAACATATACATACTTACCATACTACTCACCAATCACCACCAAATGTTCACAAAAACTGATACATGAATATTCATAGCAGCCTTGTTTGTAATAGCTCCAAACTGGAAACATCCCACATGTCCTTCGACAGATGAATAGTTAAACAAACTGGTACATCCACAGCAATAAAAAGGAGCAAATTATTGATACACGTTAACAACTTGGATGGAATTCAAGGGCATTGTGCTGTGGGGTAAGGAGGAGCCATTCTCAAAAAGTTACACACTGTACAATGCCATTTATATAACTTCTTGAAATGGCACAATTATAGTGACCAGGAACAGATTAGTGGTTTCCAGCGGTTAGGGATGGTAGTGGGAGGATGGGGTGTGTGTGTGTGATGAGACAATAAATAGTACGAGCGTTCCTTTGTGGTGATGGGACACTTCTTTATATTGATTGTGGTGGTGGTTACATGAATTTATACATGTGATAAAATTGTGCAGAAACACACACACACACGTGCATGTAAAAACTGGTGAAGTCTGAATGAGGTCTGGAGTTTAATAGTATTGTACCAGTGTTGATTTCTGAGTTTTGATAAATGGCCATGGTAGTGTTAAGATGTTAATATTAAGGGAAACTGGATGAGGGCTATACAAGGAGTTCTCTGTACTGTCTTTGCACCTTTTCTGTAAATCTAACATGATTTCAACATTAAAAGCTTTTTTTTAAAAAAAAGAAAAAATAGGGCTTCCCTGGTGGCGCAGTGGTTGAGAGTCCGCCTGCCGATGCAGGGTACGCGGGTTCGTGCCCTGGTCCGGGAAGATTCCACATGCCGCGGAGCGGCTGGGCCCATGAGCCATGGCCGCTGAGCCTGTGCATCCGGAGCCTGTGCTCCGCAACGGGAGAGGCCACAACAGTGAGAGGCCCGCGTACCGCAAAAAAAAAAAAAAGAAAAAAAATTTAATGTGATTCCACTAGGCACCTTTAAAATTAGAGAGAATCTAGGTAGGCAAGGGTGTGGGGAATACTCTTTATCCCAGTGATTTCATTCTTAGTTTCATAACCAGAATAGATACATATGTTCAAAAAGACATGGTCTAGAATGTTCGTAGCAACTTTATTCATAACAGCTAAAATCAAAAACAGTCCAAATACCTATTCACAGAACGAATAAATTGCAATATATTTTTACAACATAATACTATACAACGGTATGAACTACAACATGCAACAATATAGATGAATTGCACAAACATAATGTTGGATCAAAAAGCCAGACACAAAAAACTACATAATATTATATATTACACCATTTATTTGCAGTTCAAAATCAGGCAAAAATAATCTATGGTGTCAGGATAACATGTTCCTGGGATGGTGGTATAGTGATGGGAAGAGGGCATGCATGTATGGGGCTCTAGTGCTGATTTTCCAATTCTTGATTTCTACCTATTGTGTGTGTGTTCAGTGTGTGAAAAGTAACAGCTATACACATGATTTGTGCACTTTTCTATATGTAAATTATACTTCAATAAAAAGTTTACCAAAAAGCAAACAAACACAAAGTGAGATACCACTACATACTCATCAAGAAAACCTAAAATTAAAAGGACTAACAATATCAAGTGCTGGCAAGGATGTGGAGCAACTGAAAATTTTATTTACAGCTAGTAAGAATATATATTAGTACAATCACTTTGGGAAAGTGTTTTGCAATATCTGTTAAAGCTAAATATACACATAGCATATGATCCAACAATTCCACCCAATTATATACCCAACAGAAATGTGTACAAATGTGTACATATGTGTTCTCCAAAGACATTATCCCAAACTGAAAATAATTCAAATGTCCTTCATTGCTGCTGGAGCCTAAGATAAATTACAGCCCAGAATTGTATAGAAGTTAACCTTCCTGTGGCATCCCTCAGTGAATGGGGAAGAGGAGCCCATGGATAAGTATACCAGCCTCCCATTCTCCCAACCTTCAGATAATTCTGGGAAGCATTATGTGTCCAATCTCAATAACACACCTTTATATTGGCGTTTCCTTCTTAACCGTCTCTCTCTCCCCACTTCATCACTCCTGTCTCCTGGGATCATCCCCCCCAATAAACTACTGCATCCAAGTGTTTTCTCGGGGGAGCCCAAACTTCCACGATACAATACTATTACATCTACACATAGTTCAAAGACAGACAAAATCTATCTATGGTGACAGAAGTCAGAATAGTGGTTACCTAGTGCTGTAATGACTGGAGAGGGCATGAAGGAAGTTTCTGGGGTACTGGTAATGTTCCATATCCTGATCAGGGTGGTGCTTAAACAGGCATGTTCACTTTGCAAATCTTCACCAAACTGTATGCTTAAAATGTATGCATTTTATAGTATATGTGTATAATTTTAAAAATTAAAGAATGCAGGTGTTGAGGAGTAGAAGAGATGCTTACTAATGGGAGAGTGGGCTATGTAAGGGAAATCAGATGTAAAGGTATTGAAAGGTTAATTGCAATAGGTACATCCATCTTTCTGGATAATGCCCTTTCTCACTCATCCTTGGCATCAGACACAGATTACTGAGGGATTTGTTGCAGGCTGACACTGGGAGAGGATTGTGAAACATTACAGTGGAAGCAAAGGCACCGAAATTCACCTGTTAGGAAAGCACCTCCTTGAGACAGGCACAGGCATTACAACATTCTTCCAGGTGTGCAGTGAAGTCAGTTCTTCAGCCTTGCTTGGCATTCCTGCTGCCTGTTTCCAAGACTGCCTCACTCAGGGCTAACCCTCCCCACCTTCTTCCTTTCCCTTCTTCATTCATTCATTCATCCAACATATATTTGTGTTTCAGATACTATGTTAAGCACTTGGGATATACTGCTGAACAGTAATGGATGTGGTTCCTGCTCTCACCGAGTTCCATTCTAAAAGAAACACTTTTCATCAAATAATCAATACAGATTGATGAGTGTGACTGTAATCAGTGCTACAGAGAAGAGATTCCTGGTCTTTGAGAGCCTACTGGTCTACTGAGGAAAGGGAGGGAGTGACACTTAAGCTAAACTCTAAGGATGAATAGAAGTTAGCTAGGGACAAATGGGCAAAGGTGGAGGGAGAGAGCATGGGGAATAAGAGGGACAAAGAAAAGTCCCATATGGTTGCAAAAGGCAAAGTGCAGGAGCAAATGGTAGAGAGGCTGGACAGATCGACAGGGGAAGACCATTTTTGTCCATGTACACTGTGTTAAGAAGTTTTGTCGTCATCCTAAGGGCAAGTAAAGCCAGGGGGGTTTTAAGCTGAGAAGTGCCATCATTACATGTGTGTTTTGAAAAGATTACTATGGCTGGTGTGTGAAGTGACGGGAAAAGGATCACAGTGGATGTGGGTATACAGGATGGTACTAAGCCAGGAGAAAGGTGATGGTAGCATGGACTGGGATGGTGGCAGTCAAGATGGAGAGAAATAGAACAGTTGAACAGATATTTAGGAGGCACATGAGCTTTAAAAGTAGCTATTAAAATGTGCTGTGTCATCTTTATTTCTGAACGAATTATGTGCTTACATAGCTAGATGCAAAAGCATACATATTGTTAACTTCGGTTGTTATTGTTTCACTAGCACATTTCTTAGGAAAAAGGTGTGTGGCCATGTTGCAACTGAATTGTGCCTGGGATATTCTGAAGCTGCTAAGTACCAATATTGCTTAAGGAAAAGAATTGAAGATTGCCATAAAGTTGCCAAAAAAGGGAGCAGGGGGAGAACATGGCTAGGGAACCACCAATGAAGAAAAAAACAGCCAAAGGGCACAATGCAAGGGAGGCAAAATGAAAAACAAGTGTACAAAGGGCAGGCAGGAGGCTGCCATCTTGGTGGAAAAATGTTGAAACAGGACTCCAGATACACCAAAGCTAAGACAAAACTTCTCAAGGTCTGTAGAGATTTTGGGAAAACGAACCTTTGAGTCATTTGCAGGAAGAATGCAGAATCCTTAAGAAAGTGAGGGACTCTGCTGAGGGTGTTAATATTTTGAAGGAAAGATGTATATACTTACACTCAGGTGGATGCTTAGGAGGACAAGACAGTACAACTTCAAACAAGTGCCTGCCACGTGCCTGATCCCAGGCTGAGGGGGAGACAGCAGGGCCCCACCAGAATGGATCAGGATTGTATGCCCAGTTAAGAGGGAATGAAAACACAGCAAACACTGAGGCTGTCTCCAAAAGTGTCATGAGAAAACAAAGTGAGGATGCTGCCAGACTTCCCCTGGGGGAGTAGATGCTGCCAAAGGCTGTTCCTCTGCCCAAAGCAGAGAGAGTTGGGTATTAATACCTCTAGCTGGAAAAACACTGCGGGTCAGTCCAAGATGGGGGACCTGGAAAGGACAGTGCAGACCATCACAGCATTTCCAGCAGTTATGCAGACAACTTCCTGGCAATTAAACGCCAGCAACTTCTGGGACCTGGGAATGACCTAGCTGCTGCTACCCAACAGCTTTTGTGAAGAGTGCATATAAAATTCTGGGGAAAGAACAAATTTGGCTGGATGAGGAAACTAACAAAAAGTCATCACACGCAGGTTCCAAGCAGGGAGAGGAATTTTGTGGGTGAGGTTGGGCTGGAAGCTAGCTCTAGACAGTTATTTAGCAGACCACCTGGTCCACTACAAGCTCTCTGGTTAGCGTAATTTCTCCCAGCAAGACCAAGACAGTGTTTGAAGTATCACATTCATAACTCTGGAGCAAGTATCCTTGAAGGCAGAGACAAAACAGGCAAAAAACAAAAACAAAAAAAAAATCAGACGTCAAGGTCCACTTCTAAGTTTGGATGGGAACTAGTAAAGCTGCTAACCAAGGACCAAGCTGGAAATCAGCAGGCTCACCTTCCTCCCACCCCCAATGTGTCTCATAGCCACGCCAGCAACTCATTATTGTGGCTTGTGTGGGTCTGCAAAGGTGAGTCAATCTGTGTCATTGAACCCCTTCCAGATGAAGAAGTCCTTTTGGGAGGGACTCATCTTGCAATGGCGCTGCCAGGTGCTTATGAGTCATGCAGCCTCAAGGGATGTGTAGTCATTGTACTATCCTGACAAAGAATAAATTTTTACAAGGTATTTGGAAAGTTTATGTTGTCTGAAGTGGAAGAAATGGTCTAAAATAGGGGTTCTGGGTGCCCCAGGAACAGCAAAAGAAAATGGGTGAGAGAGAATGTATTTTCTGTATTCTTCCTACATTTCTAAAGCCCACCCATGTAGCATAAAACAGCAGCATTTCAGCTCTTAGCCAGGCATTTTTCAACAATGTGCTTTTCCAATGATTAGGTCTATGAACCACTCTAGTACTCAGTGGACAGAAAGGAAAGAAAAATGAAGATATTTTTCCCCTTTTGTTAAGAGAGTAGGTGCTGACAGTAGGTTACTGTAATTTGGAAATAGTTTTGTCATTTTCTAGGATTTGGGATGTGGGTTCAAATACACCATTCCCTCTCCTAAGGTCCGAAATCCATGGATGTTAAGTCAGATCACAGATTGAAATGTTGGCATCATTTAATAACTATGGGGCTTTAAAAATATTTAATCTCTCTGAAACCCTTTGGAACAGCAATTACCACTTCCATACATATGTAATAGAACTGTGTGAGAATGAAGTAAGATTGTATATGTTAAAGGCTTGCCTAGCAACACGCTGGATGCATTTAAAACTCTCTATAAATGGTAATATCTGCCTGAGCCTTGGTCCACCCAGCCAAGTCAGTTTACCACTTAAAAATATATTTTATGCTACAAGAGGCCTCGCTAAATCAAGGCGTGAGCAACATGGATTAGGCCTGCAGTTGTAGATGTTCTTATGCTAGGGAAATCTTCAATTTAGGGTCTAGGGATGTTCCAGGCAATGTTCAATGTTCTAGGGAAGTCTTCAATGCTAGTGCCTAGGGCCTGGAAATAATGAACTCAGGATATGAAACATCTTGGAAACAGTCACATTTGTTCACATAAGTTTGTTAGTAATCTGTATCTGTACTTGTTTAGAAACTGCTCAGTATTCTCTAATACTACACTACCCAAGAAGGTAGCCACATACTATATGTGACTATTTAAAAGTAAAGAAAATTAAAATCCAATTCATTTTTTTTTTTTGGCTGTTTGGCTTGCGGGATCTTAGTTCCCTCACCAGGTGTCGAACCCGGGCCCCCAGCAGTGAAAGCCTGGAATCCTAATCACTGGATCGCCAGGGAATTCCCCACACTAGCCACATTTCAAGGCCTCAGCCACTGGGCTACCGTACTGGTCAATGCATGATGAAACATTTCCATCATCACATAAAGTTCCAGTGGACCATGCTGCAGTTTCTTATTCCCCACACACCTTGGGCTACAACTCCTTCCTATTAACCGCTCTGTCTTATTTGGCATTACATTATCCGTTCTCTCTTCCTACTGTGTTTTATAGTTCTAATTTAAGTGGTGGGGGCAGAGTCCCAATGTAGCTCACAACAGGGCTTTAATTCTTCAACACTGCCTAAACAGGTCCCGCTTTTCTTAACTGGGGTTCTAAAATTTTTTTGATAAACTTGAAAGTTACTAATGAAACCACCTACTGTTGTTTTTTTTGTTTTGTTTTTTTTCAGTACGCGGGCCTCTCACTGTTGTGGCCTCTCCCGTTGCGGAGCACAGGCTCCGGACATGCAGGCTCAGCGGCCATGGCTCACGGGCCCAGCCGCTTCACGGCATGTGGGATCCTCCCGGACCGGGGCACAAACCTGTGTCCCCTGCATCGGCAGGCGGACTCTCAACCACTGCGCCACCAGGGAAGCCCCCACCTACTGTTTTGAGGCTTTCTCCTTGATTTACTTTAATTCTAGTGATTAGTTTGATTAGAAAAATCAGAATAACTTCGAACTTCCAAAACCCCTAATTTAGTCTCTTCTCTGAACATTTGGAATTGTCATCCCCGAATATATATATACCCAGCCTTTTCTCTACACAGCTTAACTGCCAAGTTTTTACTTTATTCCTAAGGTCTTTCTAAACACGGAAAGTTCTCCAACATAGCGTCCCTTATTAGTCAAATAAACACCATGGTATAAATACCTGTTCTCTGTGAGGCAGAGCATTGATAAAGCAAGTGAGGTACTTTAAGTTACTTAGTAGCCCTACTCCACATATTATATATAACATTTACTCATCACTAATTTCTATGTCACATCTGTTTACTATTGTTAAGTGGTTTCTGCAAGTAATCAGGGTACTGCTTTTTCTTTGATCCCTCTAAATTCAACTGAAATGCATTTTCTTGGTCAAGCTGATCTGAACTAGGGTCCCAAAATTCAAACCCCACTTGACATTGGTGCAACTGCATTCTCCTCATATTTTCCTCATATTAAATAAAAAGGTCAACTGTCACTGAACTTTATCTGGCTAAGTCCTTCATTCTCCCAGGCCACCACAGTCAATAATGATGCTTCCTGGTTCTCTCCTGAAAGTAAAATTAGCCCATAAATGGTCAGTCAATGCAGTCACAGGCCAGCCACGTGTCCTCAGAACAAAGTACATTTTTAAACTGTTCTCTTTAAATATACAGCTATTTCCTATTCCCAACTATTTCCATAACACATCCCATCATTTCATCTGGGTTAACTAAAAAATACTAGTACTTGTGAAGTATGGATTGTGTCCTGTTTCTTTACTTTCTGTATCATACCCCTGGGGCTTTGCTATCCCTTATTCTTTTGAACATACTGCTAAGGTGTCCAGAAGATTCCTGTATGGATATTTTATGTTTACTGTATGACTCAAATGATGGTTATTTTTCTTCTACTCTTTCCATTACATTCTCAATCCTCATCTGACTTCAGTTTATTCCCTTCCAATTTACCATAATCTTGTTGTTCCTGTTTGCATTATTTCCCTTTTCTTTCACATCCAGTTCCCTCTATAAAACAGGGGCTTTAAAACATACATTGACTGGTACTGGTCTATTTATAATCCTTGCAGGTTTCAGATGCTGGAGTAACATCTGAACTGAAATCTAATGGGAACCCCCTTCCAAGCATTCCAAATTTGTCATCCACCCCAACTGGACATCAAGTTTGCTCCTTTCACTGGTTAGATAACAGCAAATTACAAAGTACCCTAAGCCAGCGAGCTCCAAAGAACAGTTTACCAATTAAAAATTACGTACCATTAGAAATGTTTCAAAGGGATTTCTTTTCGATCATCCAACCTCCTCTCTTGCATTCCAACCTTTGTTGGAAACTGCACTCTTAAAATCTTCCAGGCTATTTTCTTAGATTTCATGGCATACTGAGAAAACCCATTATTCTAAAATTTATATCCAAACGCATCACCGTATTTTACTTTGTTTTGAGCTTTCCACAATTTTTTCAATACCTGGTTTCATATGCAATTAAAAATAGACAACTGCACGCCCAGGGTAATTGGTCCAGTACTTCTAAATACTGATGGCTAACATAATCTCAAACAGGTTTTATTAGCATGTTAGTCTTAGAACTTTGACTCTTCTTCTAAGCATCTAGTTTATTTTCTTGTCATCAGTTATGTGCTAAAAGTGAGTTTGTATTAACATGAGAACATATAAGATTAGAAAACAAGGTGGTTAAAAGTATTTTTGACCAAATCATCACACAAAAGCTACGTATATACTGTGAATCTGAGATCCAAGGGCAGTCCACAGATCAGCCTTTCCCTTCTATTCTACTTTGTCACCTATTATATGATTTATGAAATCTTTATAAATAGGATATGACTTCTGCCCATACTAGGTTGTATATAAACACCTTTGAAACAGCAGCAACTTTCTGGGGAATCCAAGGTTTGTGTGAGTGATAACAGCCCAAAACTAACTGTTTTTGTCCTGCTCTGCAGGAAAAACTGAAGTATAAAACAAATAAACTGGACCTTTCAGGACAAGGCAAGCATCACAAAACTGAAAGCTGTTTAATAAATCCAGCCTTAGAAGTTTGGGTGCTAACTAGTACCATGCCTAAAATTAGTTTATATGGATTGAATTAATTGAAAGTGAAATAAATGTGTAACTCTGTGTCCTCAGTTACCTAGGAAGGCACAGGCTACAAAAGACCAGGAAATAAAAAGCTCTCCTATTTTCAGTAACACTGAGGCACAGACTCAGAATCCATTTGGTAACTGGGGCTATAAACAGCAATTAAAAGAACAAAATGGAAGAAAATACAGGTTTTATTCTTCAGTTGTTTCACTTTCCCTAAAATCTTGACATGTTTGAGCCTCTTTCTATTTAAGGTTGAAACAGTTCAGCACACGACAAAAAAAAACTCAAAAAAGGTGCCAACTGGACCACAAAACATTGAAGAAAAGGCTTAATGCAGTTCCCGAACTTTTTCATTAGGATCTAAAAGCCATTTTCGCAAAAGAATCTCCACTTCACATCAAAGTTACTTGTCTCCTTAATTCAACACCCACCCCAATGAAACACAATTTGAGTAGTGTATGTTGGTATGCATAATAATTATGACTCAAAGAAAAATATATCTAGTATATTCTAGGGGTTTTGTGGAGGCCGCTGTGAAACAAAGAATTTGAAGTAAACAATTATAAAATACAAAAATAAAAAACCAGGGTATTTATTTTTTCTCCAAATTCCTGGTTTAATAAGGACTTGTTTATTTTGAGGAAAAAAGGTCCCAAACATCAGGCTATTCACAAAAATAACCCACAGTATCAACTTTAGAAAACAAATCTTAAGACTATTACACTAATTATTTTTCTAGAGGATCCATTTGACATGCCAACTCTCATTCACAAAAATACATTGTTACATTTGTGTTGAACAGCCCCACACAGCTCTTATGTGGGGTATAACACGCACACCTCTAATTCAAAGCTGTTCTCAGGTGCTACTCAACTAATGAGACTGCCTTTGTAGTTAGGGAAGCAACTACTGAACTTATGTATGAATGGAAAGAACTGTACTCCCTGCATAACAAGAGATTATTTTGGAGACAGTTGATAAAAACCATACATACTTTTTATTGTTAAGTCATAAAGAGGTATCAAAATTAAAAGCAAAAATTACAGGGTAAGACTTAACATAACTACTAGGAGCATCAAAGGAAGTGAAAACGGGACTAGGCGCAGGGCAATGTGAATTAATGAACATGGGAAGGACAAGGATGGGGACAACAGTGAGCATGTGCTGAAGATACTAGGGGAGAGGATCTGGTGAAAATTTTGATCTTAGACAAGCGCCTAGGTAAAGAAATAATGGGACAAGATTTCTAAACCCCACTATGTGCTTAAGAGTCATCCTCGCCATTGGCGCTGTCTCTGTCATCCTCTCCTTCCTCAGCCTCTTTTTCATCATCCTTGATCAACTCCAGCTGTGAGAAACAGACACAAATAGGATGGAGTTAGAGGCACTCCATGTGTCCCTGATCCCCCCTCCACCACCTCTTTCTTTCCTTTCCCGTGGTTTTCACCTGGTCATCCCCCCGATCTTCATTATCATCATCATCCAGTAGGTCCCCCTCCTCAGCAGAGTCATCTGCCACCCCCTCAGACTCCATCTTCACATTAGTCTCATCTTTCTTCAGGGAGCTGCTGCTCTGCTCCTCTTCTGACTTATCATTCTTCATCTCTACTGCGGATGAGAAGGACAAGTCTGTCTAGGGGCAAGTAATGTCCACAGGATGTAGACAATCCCCACTGATGATCATAGAACTGCAGCACAAGTCTATATCCTCCCACACAAATGTCCTTCCCAATTCAAATTCCACAAGTTTCCAATTAAACTGCTTTATATCCCACTATGCCAACATACACTTTCAACTATCTTAGACAGCTACCTCTACTTTACACCCAACAAGCAAAAGGACCATTTACCTCCTTGTTTGCTCTGTTCCTTCTCGATTTTTTCCAGGTTTTCCAGCAGAGAATCCACTTTTTGTTTTATCTGAGTCAACTCCTTCTTAATGGCCTGAAGGTCATCTCCTTTCACTTTAATACAAACAAAACCCTAGATTAGAATCAAATGTACCAGAAGCTACCAGTTAGCTATACACACACTCCCCCACTAGACTATACAACACACTCCCCCACTAGACTATACAACAGTAGTCAACATGAGATCCTTGGAGAGAAATGGAGCCTGTACCAGACTGTCCTAGTTATGGGGTCCACCGATCTTTTAGTTGGTAGCTGAAAACTGAATCTAATGTGCCTAGTTCCTTAGCAACAGCATTCTTACTTTTGTAGGTTTGCTAAAGACCTCAATTCTATTTTAAAAGCACTTTACCAACATATTTTACACAATGAATGGGCGCCCCTCAACTCCCTAAAATCTAATGACTTTTTTCAAATTACCAAGGTCTTAAGGATAGAAGGCTTCCTAGAGTTGGCCCCTTAATCACTATTGTCTCATCTTCTATTATTTTGATTATGCAAAGTTATTTGTACAAAACCTGAACATTAACTGCACTAATTTCCATATTTCAACATACAAGAAATATCAGAATCACAAAGCTGCAATAATAATACATACACTTTCCAGACTTAGAAGATCCCCGCTGTCCACTCTTAGAATTGAAGCCACTTTTGCCCCTTCGTGAGGTGTTTCCTGATACACGCTGGCGTTTCGAGGGCACTACAGCCCGAGCAATAGGAGGAGGAGGAGGAACACGTGCTGGGTAACTGTACATCCTATTGGATAAAAGGAAAACAGAATTCCTTCACAACTAAAAATAAGTCAGGAAGATTCCAACAATGGTGTCCTTGTAAAATGATAAATCATTGTCCATTGTTCCGCAATTATTTCTTTTTGCTAAGCTAATTTCATTCAAAAGGCCAGTTTACTCTTTGATATTTTTAATACTGCAGCTACTTTTCTTCAAGAAAATACTACATATATACACACATATCCAATGATACGGTTGGTTGCCTTAAGCACTGGACATAAAAGGTTTCTGTGTATAATGGCAGTATTAACAGAATACTTTTTACAGTATTTCTACTTTTTACTTTGTACTTTTTACAATGAATGGCCTTTACCTTGATCTTATTCTTTTCACATATACACTACAATAAGCAATCCATATAAGCCAAATAAAGTACTTACAAAAGACTGCAATTAACCAAGTCTGCAAACAGAGCTTTTGGTCGCTAAATCCCTGATCTTTTCACCCACAGAAGCATACAAGTAATTATCACTAGTTTGTAGTATTACATTAAACCATATAAAACTGCCAATATTAACCATTTTTGGCCTATAGAAACCGGTATTTCATGTGTTGTTAGCTGGGTGTACATAGCATTATCAATTCTAACATTTAGCACTCTCCACTCAAAGCTCCAACAGGACAGAGAATACTGTCTATGTTGTTCACTATTCACTACTGCCTAAATCCACTGCCTAGCACACATTTAGCTTTCAAAAATCACTGACTGCTCAATTGCTACTTCCACTGGATAAGTATCCCAGTGATTGCTAAAGATATACCGAAGTGATGGCCTGGTATTGAAGCTTCCATTTGTAAAGAGAAAAATCAAAATACAACAAAAAAACTTCCCACATGGACATCAGATCTAGACAGTCTCTTTATTCCATGCTGTAACTTTTACAAAAGCCTGTGGCAGCATATGAAGCTAAGACATACCTGTAGGAAAAAAACTTGTAATTCTAGTTCTGAACCTTTTTGGCTATTAACTTAACAACCCACCAACTGTTTCTCTGCCTAACCGCAAAGCTCTGAAATTTTATAATGCATCAGTTAACTTTTTTTTTTAGGATTATTTATTTATTTATTTATTTATTTATGGCTGTGTTGGGTCTTCGTTTCTGTGCATGGGCTTTCTCTAGTTGCAGCGAGCGGGGGCCACTCTTCATCGCGGCGCACGGGCCTCTCACTGTCGCAGCCTCTTGTTGTGGAGCACAAGCTCCAGATGCGCAGGCTCAGTAGTGTGGCACATGGGCCTAGTTGCTCCGCGGCATGTGGGATCTTCCCAGACCAGGGCTCGAACCCGTGTCCCCCGCATTGGCAGGCAGATTCTCAACCACTGCGCCACCAGGGAAGCCCAGGATTTTTTTTGATGTGGACAACTTTTAAAAGTCTTTATTGAATTTGTTACAATATTGCTTCTGTTTTATGTTTTGGTTTTTTGGCTGCGAGGCAAGTCCCCAACAGTAACTTTTTATTATCACTACCTCCTTCCATTTTTATGTAAAGCTTTTCATCTTCTGGCCCAAAATTTTCCAAAGTATAATGATCCAGAAACTATAAAATATCAGTGTTCAGAAACTACTTTCCTTTGTGTAAGGTGATGCTACTTTGTACAATTTGTGGGGGTAAAAAAGTGAGTTATCCACATCTTTAGGTATGGAACATCTCATGCCTCAGCCCTGTTGAATTCAGAGATCTAACCTACCTTCCAATCTACTCTCTCTCACTGGCATCAGTCTCCAAACCAATGAGCTAGCCATTCCACATTCCCTACACGCCAAGGCATTGGAATTTCCTTTTGAACCATACTAGTTCATCTAACCGGGGTAAATCGCCATAGCAAAAATGAAGAAATGCAGTCTACTTTCAATCTATGTAATGGCCTCCTGAACACAAATGGAAGTCAAATGCTCTAGTTCTCTAAAGAAAAGTGTATTTTAAAAGATCAACTGGTGATGCTTTTTAGTGCCACAGAACTTAACTGCTGGTTAAGCAAAAATGGGCTCTCAAAAAACTCACAAAGATTCCTCTAAGGAAGTTTAAGTAGACCTTGCCTTATAAAATGCCAAAGTGCATCAATGTGAAAACATGAGGCAAAAACACAAAGAGAGAAACCATACCTACTGTGATAACCCTTAAAGTCAAAGGAATAGATAAGAGGAAGCTCAGTATAAAAGCTTCAAGAACCAGCTACAAATTAAGTAACCATTTTCCCCACAGGAAAGCTATACAAATAAATCACAGGAGGCATCAAAACAGCTGCTGATCCTCTAATGATAAAGCCCAATCTTTATGAAAGTTTCACTATTACCAGAGGAACAAGCACTCAACACTAAGAGAATTATGGCTGCACCTTGAATCAGAAATTTGGACACTAAGTGTTGGTATAAAAACTAGTCAGAAATAAAAGGCAATTAAAATACCATTTTAAAGAAATTAAAACATTTCTGGACACACATTAGCTAATAACATAAACAGATAAGACAAAATCCTAATCTCCAGGCTAAAACATAAGCATTACAAGGCATTTATTAAATGTACAGGTTTTCAAAGGCAAGCTTTTTAAATGACTAGATGTAACACATAGTGATCTTCAGCCTCAAAAACCCTGATTAATAATAATACATTTCAACCACTACGAAAGTATTGATAGAAACAACTAGAATAAAGTATTAGTGGGCTTCCCTGGTGGTGCAGTGGTTAAGAATCCACCTGCCAACGCAGGGGACACAGGTTCAAGCCCTGGTCCGCGAAGATCCCACATGCCACGGACCAACTAAGCCCGTGTGCCACAACTACTGAGCGTGCACTCTAGAGCCTGCGTGCCACAACTACTGAGCCCGAGTGCCACAACTACTGAAGCCCACAAGCCTAGAGCCCGTGCTCTGCAACAAGAGAAGCCACCGCAATAAGAAGCCACAACGAAGAGTAGCCCCCGCTCGCTGCAACTAGAGAAAGCCTGCACGCAGCAACAAAGAACCAATGCAGCAAAAAAAAAAAGGTATTAGTAAAAACCTACGTTCTCCTGAATGTTTATTTAATGTACTGTAACTGTTTCCACTCTTAAAAATTGGATAGATAAAAAATAATTTTAGGCATATTCATTATCAAATTCTGAAAACCAACTAATTTTCAGGTATCGTTGCCCACAAAAAAATGTGAATAAAAAATAAATGCCATTGGGCTTCCCTGGTGGCACAGTGGTTGAGAGTCCGCCTGCCGATGTAGGGGACACGGTTCGTGCCCCGGTCCGGGAAGATCCCATATGCTGCGGAGCGGCTGGGCCCGTGACCCATGGCCGCTGAGCCTGCGCGTCCACAGCCTGTGCTCCGCAACGGGAGAGGCCACAACAGTGAGAGGCCCACGTACAGGAAAAAAAAAGCCATAATGTGAAATAATTTATAGGTGACAGCAATCTAGTAAGATCACCCCCCCCACTGACAATACTGATTTATCAAATTCACTTTAAACATGCAATCTCATTATAATTTCATTCAAGGGTTAGGAGATATTTTTTCTTCCACTTCATTATTTTTCATCTACAACAGAAAAATTTCAAGATGAAGTTTCTTCCTCATTACCTTTGATTTTCCTAGAAAAGGGACTGATTTTATAGGGTACTATGTTTTGGGGCTTTACAATGTCTGAGACTCCCTGAAATTGTCTGCTAAAATTCTGTGAATGCTCCGACTTAGAACAATCTACAACTTCTACAATTTCAATTGTACGTTTCCCAGTATATCATCCAGAGTAAACCTTCAGAACACACCCCTTACGTAACATTATGCTGTACAGTTTTGTAGAAAAGGACTTTACAAAATTTATTTATCTTTGGCCTTGTGTGGACTGAAGCATTATACTGCATGAGCAGAATATCAACTACTGATACTCATGAATACCAGAATTTAAAAAACTGTTCCAAGAATCAAGGCCTTCAATAACTGGCATCTTTGAACATTATAAATGTATTCCTGGATATTTCTTCCTCACTCTTTATAAAACCTTCTGAGAAACCATATTTGAATGATTTAGTTAACTATTTTGCAATCTTTTTTAAAACTACCAAAACTTCCACCGGATTATATTGACGGGTACAACCCCATCAAGTAGACTTTATATCTTACCATTCTTTTTTTAGTAATTAACACAATGAAATTATCTTAAATTTATTATTGAAGACTATGGTATACAATTCTAACATATAAATACTTATTAAAAACTAATTTTTTTAAGTTCACCCTAATCTAATTTTAATAGTATATATTTCTTTAAATGTCAAAGCTTTATTTTACAAATGAGTAGACTACTGACTTTAACTACATAAGGGAAAAGTGCAAAAAATGACAATGTGACATGTTTAATTCAGGTATTAAAATGAAAATATGAAACTGTGTTATGTCAAATACTGACCCTCAAAACCCATTTTCATGATGTAGTTGGAATTCATCCTGTTGAGCTTTAAAATAAACTAGCGAAATTCTTAGAATTTGTGTTTTATTTCTAAGATACAATTTCGAAAATTGTTATTTGTAGGCACCCCTCCCCAAACGTTGCCTTGAGGAGTCTGGGAGAAGCCAAACTAGATACAAGGGTTAACACTTGTTTTGCTAATACAATTTGTAGATAGAGTTCCAAATACCAAGGTAAATTTGCATAGTTGCACTTTATGGTCCTTAACTTTCTTCAAATTGCCCTTTATGGTCCATTTAAGGATACAGATTATCTGTATGACAGTTAAAATTAGTAACAGCAAGTACTTCTTATCTAAATGATAAAGGGACTAAATGATAAACCAGTCTGCTGTACAGGATTCATTCAATATATAGGGTCACCCAAACTATCAAAATTTAACTAAATAACAATTCTTTAACTAAAGGGAAAAAAAACACATAAAGAGGTTATTAGTACCTCTGTAAGGTTTAAGAACCTTGCCCAAAGTTTGGGGAACACCACATGCACTGCTGCTTACAAAGAGCAGGAATCAACAGCCTCTATATATGTAGAACCAATGGTAGCAATCAATGATTGGTTCTGCAATCTTCTTTTGAAAAGAACTGTTGATATTAGTATTTAAGAGATATTTTTGCAAATTCAAAGATACATTTGATTAAAAATTGTCCCACTGATTTTATTTTTTTATTTTTGTTTTTCTGCGGTACGCGGGCCTCTCACTGTTGTGGCCTCTCCCGTTGTGGAGCACAGGCTGTGGACGCGCAGGCTCAGCGGCCATGGCTCATGGGCCCAGCCGCTCTGCAGCATGTGGGATCTTCCCGGACCAGGGCACGAACTCGTGTCCCCTGCATCGGCAGGCGGACTCTCAACCACTGCGCCACCAGGGAAGCCCTGTCCCACTGATTTTTACAAACAGTTTTGCAAGAGAGGGAAGAAATACCGAATGTACATACTCATTTTAAGATGCATCCAATCTCACAACTTTTAAAATATGAAAAGTTGCTTCTTAAAATTAAGCAACTATATTGAACTTTCTTGATGGATTCATAGGAAAGCTATGTTAACATAAAACTACATGTTTCATAGGAAGGCAATTTGAAAATTCACTTGAAAAAAAATAATCTGGGTGATAAAATGCAGATTGCTTTGAGTCCTAAATCAATCTTTTTAGAAACAGGACTGGATCCAAGAAAATATTAAGGAAAAAAACCTTTTTAATCCCTGGCTTTGCTTCTGTTTATCAAACTTTCCATCCAGGTGATAATCTTTTCAAGACTCCTCAATTTCCAAAGAATTATACTATTACTCATTTGTCATGATGTCCTCAACATATCCAAAAGATAATGTCTTAAACTCAGTGTGGTCCAATTTTTACTTTTTAAAAAGCTGAAATTAAAAACAGTATTTATGAAAAATACTATTTATAAACAGTAAGTTAAGAACATATAAGCTCATTCATTCCTATATTCTCATATTATCAAGCCAGGTCAGAGTACAATTCTCTCTTTTCACTTACAATAAAATTTCTTTTAAGGAGTTGTCTGAGAAAACAGATTTGTGGTTGCCAGGAGATAGGGTGGAGGGAAGAGATGACTACAAAGGAGCTTCATGGCTAATTTTTGGAGGTATAAAACTACCTATATCTTGACTGTACTGGTAGATACATGGGTACGCATGTAAAAACTGTACACCGAAAGAGTAAATTTTACCATATATATATATATATATATATATATATATATATATATAAAGTTTTCTAAATTGTCTCCACAATTTGTCTTTCCATTCTCTCTTGAATCTCCTTGTAAAGTTTTGTGCCCCCACCATTATCAAAACCTACCCTTATCACTAATGATTTCCACACATGCTACTGCCTACTTTACATCTCTCAAAGTGGATATCTAATAAGGAGGTTAAATTAACATGTCCACAACTCATTTCTTATATTCACCCCTCACCCTGGTTCCTTCTATGTTCTCTCCCTATCCACTGTTTCTATAAATTCCAAGCCAAAACTTTGGTGACATCTTTGATTCCTCTCTTAGCCCTCACATAGATCTGGAAGCAAATCTGTCTGCATTAACTTCAAAATTCAACTACTTCTCACCATTCCCACTGTCACCTCCCTGATCCTTCCCCAAATGATTGTATAGATAATTCCATCATCCACTTATTATCTATTTTCAGAATAATCTTGTTAAGACATTACAATTAAGATCCTTTCTGGGCTTCCCTGGTGGCGCAGTGGTTGAGAGTCCGCCTGCCAATGCAGGGGACACGGGTTCGTGCCCCGGTCCGGGAAGATCCCACATGCCGTGGAGCGGCTGGGCCCGTGAGCCATGGCCGCTGAGCCTGTGTGTCCGGAGCCTGTGCTCCGCCAACGGGAGAGGCCACAACAGTGAGAGGCCCGTGTACCGCAAAAAAAAAAAAAGAAAAAAAAAGAGGGCTTCCCTGGTGGCACAGCGGTTGGGAGTCTGCCTGCCGATGCAGGGGACACGGGTTCATGCCCCGGTCCGGGAGGATCCCACATGCCACAGAGCGGCTGGGCCTGTGGGCCATGGCCACTGAGCCTGGGCGTCCGGAGCCTGTGCTCCGCAAAGGGAGAGGCCACAACAGTGAGAGGCCCGCGTACCGCCAAAAAAAAAAAAAAAAAAAAAAAAAATCCTTTCTGCTCACAACTCTCCAATGGCCTTCCCCCTCATTCAGAGTAAAAACTAAAGATACACAACATCTTAACAGTGCTCTATATGTGTTCAACCCATTCATCTTCTCTGAGACCATCTATTTTCCACTAGTACCCCTGGTGCACACAACAATGCCTCATAATATCTTAACAAATAGTTGTTGAGAAAATAAGTGACTTTCCTAAACTGGCCTCTAGGAAAGAATTTATCACAATTCATCAACAACAGATAACAAACCAAACCTACCCATTTAAGGAAAGCCAGTAGGATTAGTCTGCCTTTTTTCTAGCTTTATAAAGACTATTGGGAGAGTTTTTCCCTAAGAAAATCAGACAAAACTTGAATAATAATCTACCACAAAACCGAATCCTTTTTCAAGCTATTTATTACAAAATAAAAATCAGATCTTGTGCCTATAATGTATGTAATTTGAGCCTATTATGCCATGCTTCCTGTAAGGAAATCACAAAGACAATTTTCCATAGATGAGTTTTTCCTGCTATTATACTTTTTGTACCTTATTAATCTGTTCCCCTTGCTAAACTCTACTAATCTCACAGTAATAGCACATTTATCACTGTAAAGTAATAAAGGTCCCGGAAAAAAAGTTTATCCACCTAAACAAGTCAAATTCTATTTGGTAGACTCTGTTTCTTATTCCTTGGATTACAGTTTAAGAGGGTATCAAAGTAAAATCTTATCCTGTTTATCAAAAGGATATGTCCTCTTTCTTTCCTTGAAAAATAACATTAGTTTCCTGGATATTCTTTCACTATTCCCAACAGCTTTGTTCCAAAACTACAGTCTGGGTTCTCTAACTTCCGTAAGAGCAGTCTTCACTCATTATATTTCTCATATCGAACACTACTCAAAATTTGTTATACCTAGTTAGGACTAACTTTGTAGCACTCCAGACGTGTACTGTCCAGCTGAGTAGTGACTGGCCATGTGTGGCTAATTTAAAACAAATTTAAAATTCAGTTCTGCAGTCATGTTAGCCACATTTCCCATATGTGGCTGTCTACCACAACAATAGTGCACATATAGAATCATCACACAAAGTTCTATTGGACAGCGCTGTTCTGGCTTGTTCCTTCCAGACATCTACCTATACCTATATATAATTTCCAAAGAGAGCCTAGAATTCTATAACTTTAAGTCTATAACAAAAACATAACAAACTAGCTAAATGTCCTTAGTATAAATTGATAGTTACACATCTATGACCACAAAACAAAATGGTGAAACTATTAAAAAAAGCTAAAAAGATTAATAATAAACCTCAAAAATGATATTAGATACTGTATCCAGAGACTTATATCCAGAATATATGAAAAAGCTTTACCCAATATAAAACTGGGCAAAGGATCTGAACACATTTCTCCAAAGATGAACAACAGGCAATTAGCACATGAAAACCCAACATCAGCTTTTAAGAAAATACAAATCAAAATCACAATAGGATAATCCTCACACTAGAATAAACAACAAAGATACATAATAAAACAAATGTTGGCAAGGATGTGGAGAAATTAAAACCCTCATAATATGGCTGATAGGAAGGTAAAATGGTACAGATGCTTTGGAAGACAGTATGGCAGTCCCTCCAAAAGTTAAACAGAATTATCATTAAGACCCAGCAATTCTACTCCTCGGTACACACCCAAGAGAAATGAAAACATATGCCCATGCAAAAATGTGTATACCAATGTTCAGAGCAGCATTATTCAAAATGTGGAAACATCTCAAAAGTTTACCAACTGATGAAGTGATAAACAGAATGTGGTATTATCCAAGCAATGGAATATAATTCAACAATAAAAAGGAATGAAGTACTAATACAGGGTGTAACATGGATGAACTGTGAAAAATTCACGGAAGAAACTGGTCACAAAAGACATCTCATATGATTCCACTGACATGAAATGTCCGCAATAGGCAAATTTATAGATAGAAAGCGGATGCTAGGCCTCGGGATAGAGGAAGAATAGGGAACAACTGCTAGTAAGTTGTTTATTTTTGCGGTGATAAAATGTTCTAATATTAGATAATGGTCATGACTGCACAACTCTGAATATATAAATTGAACTGTATACTGTAAAATGAATTACATCTCAACAAAGCTAGGTTTTAAAAAAAGAGAAAATTAACATCAAGGAGCTTGACAAAGTATACCCGGATGGAGAATGTCCTGAAGTAGATTCCTAAAACAGCAGAGGTTACCTTTCCATTAGGTAATAATGTACCCAAAACACCACTTAATTCAGAGCCAAAGCAGATTCTTTGATCTAGACTCAAATGCTTCCCCTTCAAATAAATATCTCCCACTTACTCAACAAGAGTCCAGGACACAAATTTAAGTCCAATAATATCATATTTATGTTCAAAGTATAGTCATACTAATATATGCACGCATCTAAAATCTTTCTGCCAACTGCAACATGATCAGGTTCCCGTAAGAAAGAACCAACAAAAGGGCTCTAAGCAAATGAAAAATTTCACCCTATGCCTAAAATGACATCTAAACTGTCACCTAAAGAGGCATCTCTTAGCTTTTCCAAGTAGCCAAGAACCCTCTTGCTCTCTGAATCACATGCCCTTTCCAAGCAGATGGTCGCACTCAGTTCTCCAAAACCTAAATATTTCATGTACTCTTCCTTCATACACACATACAAAGCCCATCTCTTGGGTCCAGTGTTGCTCAGGAATATCAGAAAATTGGAAGAAAAGGAGGGAGCCAAGAAGACAGCTCCTCTAACACCAGTAAGATGGGTGGTGGTGCCTCCAATCCATGTACTGTATTTTTTGACTTCTTAATTCAAAACCTAAAACACTATGCCTAGAACAAAATAAGGGCTCAAATATTAGTTTAAGGAATATGATGATGGTCAGTCTCTTTTACCTGTCTTGCATTTCAATGGAGATTCCCCCACCTCAACTTCCTTTCTCCACTCTCTACCACCAGCATACCTTAGTGGAAAAGATCTGTAGGGTAAGTATCAACAAAATTGCTTATTTCCCAAAATTCTAACGACTAACTCAAAGCTTCCAAACACCTGTCACTTAGCAAAAAGGTTATGCCTTTGATGGCGTAATTCTAGTCATAAAAGATAAAAATCTCAGCTTTACTTGACTATTTTCTCCCTACAAAGCACCTGCTCTCATAACTTTGACCCAATAAATCATGCCAAAAGCAGTCTACCTCAGAAATTTCTCCCCATTCCAACATTTACAATGGTAACTACACATCTTTTCCTCCTCCAGTTTCTCTTTTCTAGTCATGGAGTTGTTTATAAGACATCACTGCTAATATGACACAACTAAATATGCCATACAACTGCCCTTGACAACCAACATTCTTTCCAATCACAGCTGGCTGCTTCCCCAAATATGCTAAGGATATTCATAACTGTGTATCCTAATAAAGATGTACCCTCACCCTATCCGCCTAAAAAACCTCCTGCTTAATACCAAAGGCAGGTTCAAATACTGCCCTTTGTGAAACTACCTGGAGCTCTTTAAATTTTAACAGGGGAGCTTATAGCTCCCCAAAGGGCAACACAATTCATCTTTCTATGAGACAATCCTGTACAAAGCAGGACACACAGCAGCCCCTATTAATTTCATAGCACTTTCTTCACTGTATAATATAGTACATATCATACATGTACCATATTTGATCTGCCTGTAGATTTACTTCATTCCTCTATTCATGGTGTACTAGCAATATTTACTTAATATATTTGTATGTGGAGTAATAACAGCACTCTGAAAAATCTCTAGTGGAACAACTTCACAGTTCAGTCACTTATACATTGTTGACATTATTATCCATATGCAACTTATGATAAGTTATGTATTATAAAGTCCTCAAAGACCACTGAACTAAAACCAGGGTCCTTTTGAACCAGATCTTTTGCTTACCAGGTGTTTAACATATCTCAGCTATCATACTATAGCCTATTATCAAATCTGACTAAGTGCTCCCAAGTTCTTTATAGAAGAATGACTGAGAAAGAATTACTCCACTGTCCATAACTGATATTTCTTTTATTCAAATTGAGACACAATTCGCATACCAAACCACAAAATAAACCCTTTGAATATGTACAACTCAGTGACTGTTAGTATTCTCACAAATTTCTGCTATCACCACTCTAATTCCAAAACATTTTCCCTGGGTGATCTTATAAGGGAAAGAAAAGCGGGACTACAACTGATTACAGAAAGTACATCTGAAAGCTTTTCCTAAAAATGGATATGTTTTTACACTTAAGAAAACACTGTAAATATTTGTGGCAGAAATCAGAAACACTTATAAATCAAGCTTGATAAGAATATTGCCAGGTTAGCTGTGACAATTTCATACGTGTTAGCCTACCGAAGAACTTTCAGATCTACTTTTAGTACATTCCAATCCTCTTGCGTGAAAGATAGGATTCCTCAAAAACTATAGCTTTAAAAAATTTTTTTTATTGGAAAAGCGTTGATTTACAATGTTGTGTTACTTTCTGCTGTACAGCAAAGTGTATCAGTTATACATATATATATCTCCATTCTTTTTTAGACTCTTTTCCCATATAGATCATTACAGAGTATCAAGTAGAGTTCCCTGTGCTATACCAAAAACTACAGCTTTAATGCCTGTTAGATATCTCCAACAATGTGCCAATTATTTTTATTACAACACTTTCGGTACAATAGCACAATGTGCCTTCTAATGATCAGTAATTTCAAAAATAAATGACTAAATATCAATGTGGAAAGAGAATTAAAATAAATAAAGAGAAATTAATTTAAGCATTTGAAAGAAAAAACACTCAAAGGAACTGCTTCACACAAGAAGTCCTCTAACAGGAACTATTCCAGCAACAATTTCCCTAGAAGCAACAAGATTCAACAGGACACAAGTCGAACTGGATCTTTGTCAGCTTACAGGACTTATCAGACTTTCAACATCAATGAACAATATGTTTTGTACTCAAGGGTAACTGATGCAACTCTCCTAGTTTTATACACAGACCCCCATGAATATTCACCCAACTTTTAGCCTTGTATTCCTACCAGAAAAAAAATGTTAAATCTTTGAGTAATTATAAACTATGCATGACAGTTTATAGCATATTTGAAAGAGCTGACAATGTATCTGAGTGACATTAACAACTCTATCTAAAGTGGTAGTTTCACGCATGTTGGCACAATTTATGTTAAACTCATTTAAGAACTTCCAACATCTATTCCATCAGGAATGGCCTTAAGAACAAATAAAAAGACAGGCCTAATTTACATAATTTATGAAAAAGGTAATTTGCGTTAAGAGTACAGAATCCAATCTGCTGTCTCCTCAGAAGACAGCATACTAAAATATAAGTGACTCAGTTAAATTTTAATATTTGATTATCCTCCAGTTTTTTTTGCGGTACACAGGCCTCTCACTGCCGTGGCCCCTCCCGTTGCAGAGCACAGGCTCCGGATGCGCAGGCTCAGTGGCCATGGCTCACGGGCCCAGCCGCTCCGCAGCATGTGGGATCTTCCCAGACAGGGGCACGAACCCGTGTCCCCTGCATCGGCAGGCGGACTCTCAACCACTGCGCCACCAGGGAAGCCCTATCCTCCAGTTTTAAAGGTAGAGTATTTATAACCTTTAGGACTTGATCACCAATACCCACGCAAAAATACAAATCACTCTAATTCTCCTAACAAAACATCATTTATCACTTACTCCCTGATATCTAAAATATATGTATCTCCTTAAGAAACACCCAATGCCTTCATTCTTAAAGTTTCTAACAAAAGTCAGGCTAATGATGATTAAAGTGCATAATACCTTCATGAAATATTCTGGTCTCCTCTCCCACCTCTCCCATGTCAAAAAAGAGAAAAGAAAAGAAGAAAATAGCACTTGAATCTCAACTAGCCTCCAAATCTACCCCACTAGTTCACAGGGAATACAGGTGGCAGAGGAACATGCTAAACAACACAAAATACAACCTGCAAAATCTGTGGTCTAAAAAAATTTCCAGTCTGTGGAACACTGATGAGATTATTTTAACTATTTTAATTATAAATGGTATTGTCGTTATGTTTATAAAAGCAGTCTTTATCTTTTACTGATATACTACTTTCTTATATATGTATATTTGAATTAAAAAGTTCCATAACACAGAGTAAACAAAAAAGTTGAAGTAACTACTAAACAGCATGTCTAGAAAACAAACACCAATCAGTCTTCATTTCACTATGAAGACTTCTGCCACATAAAGAACTCTAATTATGCTAGAGATGTTAGTTTTTGTGGAGAGGAATGGTGGGGTGTTCATGATTCCCTTCATTTTGATATCACAGGAATATTCATGCTCTAAAAAGATTGGGAATTCTTGACTGATTAAAAGCATAATAATATTTGAGGGTTATTTTATAATGCAATCTATCTTCCACGTTGCCTTTAGTCTTCATAACAACTCTATTAGTAGGCATTATTATCTCCATTTTAGGAATAAGAAAACTGAGATGACATATATGACTCTGGTCATAACCTTTTCCACTAAGTGATTAAGTCTTTGGATTCCTCAATTATTCTTTTCTCTGCTCTGTATCAGCTGCCTCCCTAACATAACAATAGGTAGTAGAAATGTCAAATTTATGTCTTGAAATATTCATGTGAATTTCATGTTCTTCAGGGTATGACTAAGAACTAAAGTGACTAAGTAGACAGATTTAACCTCCATTTACATAACAGGAAGCAGAGCTTTCAGCACATCTCACAGCCAATTTCCCATCTTCTTAAGAATCTAACAGCTGATTCAGGATGTTACTAACTGTATCTTAATCTTGTGAATAAAGTATCTTCAGGATGACTTCTGAGAGAAAACTATACCATTTTCCTGAGAAGTTTTTCCATTCTTAAAATGTTCGTTTCCCCAACAGACCTCAGTATATATTTAAGTGAGCTCTTTTCCAGCTACTATTTGGTTACTCCATCACTCATCAGAATTCTTTTTCTACTGGCTGAGATTAGAATGGAAGGTCAAAGACATTCCTTTTCACTGACACTCCATAATATCAAGCAATACAGAGAATAACTAAAGGTCTCTCTTGCCTCTTGAAAAACTGAAAAGTGAGGCCAACAGTGGTGTTGTCACCTTTTTTTTTTTTTTTTTGCGGTACGCGGTCCTCTCACTGCTGTGGCCTCTCCCGTTGCGGAGCACAGGCTCCGGACGCGCAGGCTCAGCGGCCATGGCTCACGGGCCCAGCCGCTCCACGGCATGTGGGATCTTCCCGGACCGGGGCAAACCCGTGTCCCCTGCATCGGCAGGCGGACTCTCAACCACTGCGCCACCAGGAAAGCCCCCATGTCACCAATTTTTAAGACCAAATAGCAGTGGTAAGAAATTTGAAGCTATTTCTGCAAACATCTAAATGATTTCACTCTTCTCTGCTGTCTCTAACTCTTTTACTCAATTTTGGAATTCCTCAAAACAGCTTTTCCCAAACTTATTTAGAGTAGGATGATAAAGGGATGGTCAAAGTTTCACTGCCTCACCAAGACAACTAAAAGTAAAACTTCAGAGGACAATTCTCATGAAGGTAGAAGTGTACACTGTTAAAATTTTCTATACACTCAAAGTCATACATAACTTATCCCTATCCACACATCTACCAATTTTCTCATGGCTTTTTCAAATACGAATGCTATTCTGTAGGCACAAGAAATCATAATCATTATTCCAACCTCCCTGCCTTTTAGAACTGTATCATCACCCCCAATCTACAATACAAACACTTCAACATTAACTCCTAAAGCAATCTATATTGTTAATTCATTATATATGCTTATTGCATCCTATTTCATATTGGTTGGTTTGCCCAAAGGAGACTATTGGATTTTTAAGGTTAGGAATCATTTTTTACAGTTTTGCTGCAATCCCTTACAATGCAAAACCAAGGGGCCAGTATGCAATAGGGAAATAATGAAGAGAACATGATACTGCTAATTTAGTCCCATTTCATCATTAGGCAAGTCAGTCCTTACTTTTATGTGGCAAACAAATTAAAACATTTTCTCTGACAATATATATAAACTGATTCTTTGAAATCAACAGAAACGTCACCTTAGCTAGTCTACCTCTGACAATTTTGGGGAAGGTATTTTTTCATTATGTTCTGGCAGAAAGAGGGGGTTTTATTTGAAAACATGTCTTATTCATTACTACAAAATGGAACATTACTACGCAATAGAAAAATAAAATGGTTCTCACTAGACAGCTTCTTTCTGGAATAGACAAAACATTTTAAACATACCTGTCATAATAATCCCGTTGAAAGTCATAGTCCAAGTCAAAAGAGGAGCTGAAAAATAAATACCAAAGAGGATTAATTTGGAACTGTTGATGTAAATTCACAACAGCCGATGGGAAAAAAAAAAAACCCACGCTAAACCAACCCAACAAATAGATCAATAGATAAGCATGAACTAACATCCAATCATTACACAACAGATCTCTAAATTCCAATCACCTTAGGTCACTGGCCATTCAGTGGCCAAACTGCAAATTTAGGTGTAAGATTGCTAAAATGTCAACACACAACATTAACAGCTAAAATAAGAACATGGAAAAATACAATAGTAAATTAAACATTTTTATGTCATCCTCCTTCCCTCTCTCCCTCCCCAGCTTCTTAGAAGCTAAATAACTCCTCTTGAAGGACTGTAATTTATGCTTTAAATACCAAACTACTCTTTAATAGTAAAAACCTCAGGGAATTCTAATAATTCTCTGGGAAATGGGGTAAAAGGAGGTATATTAACACAAAATTAATAAAGCATTACTTTCGCACATATAAAACATACTACAGTTAACCCTCCCCACATCCAGAAAACAGATAGAGAAGATGCCCACTGATGGACACAATGCAGTTATAAATAATAAAGTTCCGGACCTGAGTAGAGGGGACGGAGAAGGGTGTTCTGGTACTGACCCGTACATCTCCGCTGCAGATCGTTTCACACCTGCTTTTCCTCGGTTCACTTTTGGCTCTGCGGCCAGATTAATATCTGAAAAAAACAAAAACAAAAGCTTTAATGACACCTCCGTTGAGGGGTAGGGTGGGGTGGGGTGGTCCTCAAACTACAGCTTTTTAAAGTGTACATGGCCATACATATCAACAAAGGTCAAAAGATGTACCCCACCATTCCTTGTCATATAAAATAGGCTCAAGAATTTTTTACAAGGTTTGGACTTAATCTTCCATTTCTTTGTCCTCTGTTCTGTACCAACAAAGCATTCATTATGCAAAACACATTAAGTTTGTCTCTGGTACCTTCTACCCTCACCTCGCACACTTCAATGAGAAACTCTCACCATTCAGAGAGTGCTCACTCAGTTACTATCAAAGAAGAAAAGTATCAGTGACCAACAGTTGCCTTTCCAGAAATGATTCTGTGTATTTAAAATAAGCACAAATATTAGGAATGAGTAAATGACCTCAGAGATATAAATATATAGCAATTCATGAATTAATATGGTTGAAGTATGGCACCCTCAAAATTATCCCCAAAGGGGAATTTTTAATTCTCCTTACAAACAGGATAACCTGAAAAGTTGCATATAAAATACTTAAGAAATACTGTGCAAGGCTGCTCTGGTAGAACAGTGGTTAAGAATCCGCCTGCCAATGCAGGCGACACAGACGGGTTGAAGCCCTGGTCCGGGAAGATCCTACATGCCGCGGAGCAACTAAGCCCGTGCGCCACAACTACTGAGCCTGCGCTCTAAAGCCCGCACGCCACAACTACTGAAGCCTGCGCGCCTAGAGCCCGTGCTCTGCAACAAGAGAAGCCACCCAATGAGAAGCCCACGCTCCACGATAAGGAGTAGCCCCTGCTTGCCGCAACTAGAGAAAAGCCCGTGCACAGCCACAAAGACCCAACGCAGCCAAAACTATAAATAAATAAATAAATTTATAAAGAAAAAACAAACGAAACTCTATTTGGAGAAACTACTAAAAAAAATAGAGAAATACCGTGCAAACAGCGAGATGCTTAAGTAAACAACCTTTACATGCATGCATACACACAGTCCAAGAAAAGGGAAAGACGCAAAAAAAAAAAATCCTAGTTTCCATATACAGCATAATTTTTAAAATACCTATGCCAGAGTACCCAGCTGCTTGCCATGCCACCCACTACCTATGAAAGAGTTCATGTTCTCCCTCGTATTTTAAAAGAGACCATTTGTCAAAAAACAATTAGCCAAAAGCTAGCCAGCTCTCCAAAACTCAGTTTAAATGACTAATTGAAAAACAGACATTTAAGTACACTGTCTATTTGCTAAACACCATTACATTTATGAATAATCTTCAGAGTTCTTGGCTCACTAAACATTTCTAATTTTTAATATGTAATGTTTATTAACAACCTTGCTTTTTACAGTTTTTTTGACTTTGGAATCTTAAGATTTTACAAAACTAAATATAGAATTTTTAAATCAATTTAAAAATGTAATAAAATGAAACAGAACTAAATTATGTATCAGTTGATTATACAACCTTATAGAATAATTATTTCATGTGATTCTAAACTACAGTATAGTTGACTCTTGAACAACATAGGGGTTGGGGCCCTGACCCTCTGCACAGTTGAAAATCTGCATATAACTTAACAGTTGGCCCTCCTTATCCATGGTTCCGCATTGGGGGGTTCAACCAACGTTCCTGTAATACTGTAATACATATTTATTAAAAAAAAAATTCCACGTATAAGTGGATCTGCGCAGTGCAAACACATGTTGTTCAATCAAAGGAAAACTGTACTAAGTCAATATCCAAAATAGAATATATAGTAATAAAATGAACCTCAAATCTAAAATAACATCTAGTAATCTTAACTTTGGTAAAAACACCGATGATTGTTTGAAACTGCGGTACAAAGCGCACGTAAAAGCATACATTTTGTTTTCTTAAAAAAGTAATGTGTCCCCTATTCTGCCCAAGATGCAACTGAAATTCAGTAACGATAAACACTCCTGGTATAACAGGTTTCTAAATAACTCCCATTAAAAGGAGCCAACAGTCTTATGAAAAAGGGACAAACTCCAGGATAGATCAAGAAATACACAGATGACCTGGAATATCTTGTGGTACCAGAAAGCAAGGAAGCAATGCAATATTAGAAGAGTAAGGTCTCAAGGACACAGGAACCAACTTGAAGGTTATCGATCCACTGGCCAAAGACGAAATATCCTGAGCTCTAAAGAATGATTTGCAATGGACTGAACATATGTAATGCGATCTAAAGTTTAGAATATAAACTGTTTATCAACAGAGCTCAGATCTCATTTCTCAAAATTTGAACATGCTAGACCACAGAGAACCCTACTGGGAGAACCAATATCTAAAACAACCTTTTATTGAGTGTAACATACTGAACTAGAAGCTTCTCTTGAAACATCTCAATTAATCCTCTCAATTTATCTAATTTCTCTTGACAATCCCGAAGTATTATTACTCAGGTAAGAACAGATAATAAACTGAGGTCCTATTACCTTCATTTTAACAAACGAGAAAAATTAAGGCTCAGCCAAACTAGGTAGACTGCCCAACACATAGTTGTGAGGCCCCAACATACAGCCCAGCAATCTAACTCTAGAATACATGACTAAGCTATACTGTCTTCACCCAGTCGACTGTGCAGTAAGACACAGCCATTTTAAGCAGCAATAGTACCTTATGAAATATCACTCCTATCTCCCCTACCTTACTCAAGACTGCCAACTAAGAGTTATCCAGTCTCTACTAACACAAAACGGCCTAATAAGTAAAATCCTCTTTAGCCTATGAAACCTATAAACCCAACATTTTTATTAGGCTAATGTCAGTCATAACATCCAGAACACCTCAGACTGTTAAGTTTATGCAGAGGGAAACAAAGAGAAGACATGAACAGAAAAACTCTCAGATCTGAATTATATAATCAATGATATAATCAATATAATCAATGAAAAATTAATTCAACCCAGACCTTACCTAAAACCTGGCCAGCAATCATTCTGCCATCCTCTCCTGCCACAGCAGCCCGGGCATTTCTCTCATTAACATACTGAACGAAGGCAAAACCCTTATGAACAGAGCAACCCACGATTTTGCCATATTTCGAGAAGATTGCCTCCACATCAGATTTCTTGACCACAAGAGTATTGAGATTCCCAATGAATACACGGGAGTTCATGGAGCGAGGATCCGTCTTGTTGGTAACATTGCTGGCCATTGTCTTTGATGGTAAGGTGCTTCACAAAGCTGAAAAACTGAGAGAAAAAAAGGCATTCAGGTGAAAAGATGTTAAAAACAAAACAGTCCTTGATAAAAACCTGTTCTACTCTTATTTTGAACCACTGTGACTACCTACTACCTTATTTTGAACCACTTTCAGTCAACTGAAAAGGATCTCATAGCAGCAAGTATATTACTATTCAGAGACTAGAGCCCCCTGAATAAATCCTTATAGAAATTCAATCTCCTCTTCTGTAGTATATTCCTGCTAGATTATCCCTTATGGCGGGGGGGGGGATCCTCTTCACAGATTATTGCCAACACAATCTTCTTGGGCATTATTAATTCCAAGTGACCTCCCTGTTTTAAAGTCCTCAAGCAAATTAGAACCCCCTAAGCTCTCTACCACTGACTTCTTGTTTTTCACCTTCCCAGTCGTGCTAACCTATTTCTTGCCATCTATCATCAATAACTCCACCTTCTTGCACACTGCTTTTACTAAAATGAGTCTCACTCATTCCCGCGGATACACAGAACTCCAAATTCTGCCCGCAAACTCTTCTGCAGCTAGATGAATGTGGACCTAACACACTACTCTTCAAGTGTAATTAACTTTATTATACAAAAGCAATATACAGAACCAATTCATTCACTCTGGAAATAATCTATTTCCAGGTACTTCAACTGATTTATAGTATGCCATAGATTATCAATACCATCTTTTTTACAAAATGTAATGATTCTTTAGTTTTTATGTGAAAATATAATACAAAATATAGCTGGAACATTTAATAATGCTGGATGGTGATGATGATAAAACTACCAGGTAGAACACTGCGTGAATCAAAAAAGAACCAGGAGACGGGCTTCCCTGATGGCGCAGTGGTTGAGAATCCGCCTACCAATGCAGCGGACATGGGTTCGATCCCTGGTCCGGGAAGATCCCACATGCCATGGAGCAACTAAGCCCATGCGCCACAACTACTGAGCCTGCGAGCCACAACTACTGAGCCTGCGTGCTGCGACTACTGAAGCCCGTGCGCCTAGAGTCCATGCTCCATAGCAAGAGCAACCACCGCAATGAGAAGCCCGCGCACCACAACGAAGAGTAGCCCCCCCCCCAGCTCGCCACAACTAGGGAAAGCCCACGCGCAGCAACAAAGACCCAACGCAGCCAAAATTAAATAAATTAAATAAATTAAAAAAAAAAAAGAACCAGGAGAACCAAGGAAGAGGGTACAACTTTCCTCAGACCGTTTCAAAACAAAAATGATCTTTATGTATGTTACAGAGGCACAATCCTGTAATTACATGGAGACTCATGATATCATTTTAAAGTGCAGATGTTTTGACATTCTTTAGCTTTTGTATCAGTCTACTGCTCCTTCCCACACCAAAGTTAAAGAGTTTAAGATGGACCCGCCTTAGATTTAGAGTAACATTCTTAAGATTATTTCCCATTCATCCCTTTGAAAGGTACTGACAACAAATTAAACAAAAGATACCAGTGTCTAGTATCTCTTAACTTTCCAATCCTCAAGATAATCGTAACAAACTAGTTTTCGTGGATTATGTAAAAATGTTTTATATATACATACATGTAAAAAAAAAGACAGTATAACATTTATACATGACCACCACCATTCTGACCCTTAAAATACCTAGTTATTTCATAAGCATACTGATTTTAAAGCTGTAAAGCTCCTATCCTTTCTGAAATTCAAGAAACAGCCTGTCTTTACTTTGCCTTCTAAATTACACCTTTATAAAGTTTATTTTTTGACTAAGCAGTAAAAATTTACCTCACAGTGGCTAGTGAGAATCACCAACAGCCTTTCAACTTAAGTGGGAGCACCAGAAAGTCTTAGAACACCAAGAGGAATCAAAACAGAAACCTACTAAAAGGCCTAACTGGTTTCAAATACTTCTGCTTGGCTCTTAAGGTTTGCTATTAAGTGGGGACTTAAGCCAGTTTTCAGCAAATGTTTTTCACAAACAATAAATATACCAATAGCAATTACAGGTAAAATCTCCCTTTTTAAAAAAAAATTTATTTATACTTCGCTCCGTTGGGTCTTCACTGCTGCGCACGGCTTCCTGTAGCTGCGGCAAGCAGGGGCTACTCTTCGTTGTGGTGTGTGGGCTTCTCACTGCAGTGGCTTCTCTTGTTGCGGAGCATGGGCTCTAGGCACACGGGCTTCGGGAGTTACAGCACGTGGGCTCTAGAGCGCAGCCTCAGTAGTTGTGGCGCATGGGCTTAGCTGCTCCGCGGCATGTGGGATCTTCCCAGACCAGGGCTTGAACCTGTGTCCCCTGCATTGGCAGGCGGATTCTTAACCACTGTGCCACCAGGGAAGCCCCCTCCCTGGGTTTTAAAGAGAGTAACAACCATGGGTAAAGCATGGACAGCATTTACAACAGAACTTTGTGTCAAAGCATCCATCCCAACCAAAACTCCAAAATGCACGCTGCTAAGGGCAAGCCAACAGCTAACACACACGGTATCTATCACTGTGGGAGAAGCAAAGAGAAGCAACGGCAAGCCTAAAAGACCCAGAAATTGAAGAATACCAAAACACCCAGGTAGTATTTATTGGAAAGGAAAAGGGAACCAATGTCAGGAAAAGCAGTTCCAACAGGGAGAATTTTGCCTGCTCCAATAGTGGGTGAGTACAAGGTACTGCAGCTTAACGGTCTGAAGGTGCTAGAGCAGCTCAAGTCTCTATAAAATCTCAATACCAACTCAGAAACCCCATATGCACCATTCCTTTCTCAATCCCTTTCGTCTCCCTAAAACTCCTTACAGTAGAATCACTTTCCTCCTTTTAAAATAGTTCTATTACCTAAATGTATATCCCTGCATAGTATAGTCTTACCCATTAAAACAAATTTGACGTGGTTTTTTTTGTGTGTGTGGTACGTGGGCCTCTCACTGTTGTGGCCTCTCCCGTTGCGGAGCACAGGCTCCGGACGCTCAGGCTCGGCGGCCATGGCTCACGGGCCCAGCCGCTCCGCGGCATGTGGAATCTTCCCAGACCAGGGCACGAACCCGTGTCCCCTGCATCGGCAGGCGGACTCTCAACCACTGCGCCACCACCAGGGAAGCCGTGATGTGTATTTTAAGGCTCTTTTTATAAGTCCCCCTTTAACTTAAAATTTATCTGTTGAAGAATCCTGGGCATTTGTCCTGCAGTTTTTTCCAGAATTTCATACCCTCAGTATAATTCCACATATACTTCTGTCCTTTGTATTTTCAGAAATTGGAGGCTGGGACCAAAGGCTTGATTGATCAGACTCATGTGTAACACTTCTGTAAGATTATATATAGGTGGCATTATCTTTTTGTGGTCAGTAATGCAAAAATTCTACCAGATCTCTCTAGGGATTATGGTCCCTCAAGATTCTAATATATTACTTAGAAAGAACTTGGAAAATAGTTTATCAGTTCTTGCATCTTAGTAACAGTTTGCCTGTGTCCTTTATATTTGTCAGTTTCACTGGGTATAAAAATAATTGAATAACATTTTATTTCCTTAAATATTTTATTCCATTTACTTCTGGACTGTCACAGAATCATTCCAAAGTGTAAACCTTGCTGGCAAAGTTGTATTTTTCTCAACTTGAGTAGAAACTGCAGGGTTTTTGCTTTATAGAAACTCATTAAGCTTTTTTTTCTTTTTAAAGACTTAACAGAAATGGAATAGTGTATCTGAAGCTGCCTCATGGGTCACCGAAGTTTACACTTTGGAGTCACCCTCATAAGACAGGTCAATTCCTCCTAGCTTTTTAAAGATAGTATCAGTGAAGGAAGAAATGGGAGAAAACTGTTCTGACTGGGTTAAAACTCAGACCCAGAGGGTATAGTCTTAAAGAACTATATCAGATTTTAAGTGTGAAAGCAAGTTGCAGAGAAAGGGATCAGTTTTTGCTTTTTACTTTATACAGAGCTGTAGCATTAGGTTGCACTGGGTTGGCCAAAAAGTTCGTTCGGTTTTTCATAAGATGGTATGGAAAAACCTGAATGAACTTTTTGGCCAAGCCAACATTCTACATACATTTTTGTAAAAGATTTTAAACTCAGTATTCTAATTACCAGCAATTGCAGTCTTTAGAAAATTCACAGATTACTTTAAATGACACGAAAAATTACAATAAAATGTTTAAGTTAGAAAGCAGTATATATAATTGTACAATACTTAACAGGAGGCATATATACCTACCCACATAATAATTGTGTGCTTAGGAAACATAGGGCAGAAATATTTAAAAATATTGTTCCATGGGTACTCTTGTGGTTAATCAACTGTTATCACCTGCATAGTCTTTTATATTACCCAAATTTTCTACAATGAACATGTAAGTTTTTTGTTTTCTTTTTAGGAAAACATTTTAAAAGTCAAGCACCTAACTCCTAATCAGGAAATGCATTTGAGAGAAATAAAAAAGGGCCCGTCACATTAGTAACAACAATCCACGTTCTTTAAACATTTATTTTTTAAAAACTTTCAAATGTTTTGAGAACATCCAATGTACTAATGTACACTAACAGTCTTAACAACACTGTTACATAATGAAGTAACATTAATTCACATGAATTAGTTTTAACTTTAACAACCTATTCTACTGTCTCCGTGAAGAATAATGTCTAGTTCATGGATCCAGTTTATAAATCACAACTTCTTCCACTTTTTGAAAATCAGATGTTTCTGCACATCATAAACACTCAGCAATTTCTGAGTACTCTGGTCACACCCTGTAAGTTTTCTCAGCAAAATCATTAAGATAAATTCATTCTTTTAAAAACTCAATACTGAATACTACAGAAGAGCTAAGTAAATAAAAGTACATAGAATAAAAAATATACAGAATCAGTTTCTTTCCTAAAATTGGTTTCAAAGAGTAAAACCAAAGGGGGAAAGATTTTTGGAATGATTATGGTCACCTGGATACTCTGCGTCCTATTTAATTCAGTAGCAGAGATCAAGTGGATCTGGTTACCAGAAAAGCAGAATTCCACCATTGCACAGACAACAGAAAAAGATTGAGTATTTTCCTAGAGGCTATTGGGTGGCAGTACTCAAACCTCTAGCTCATGGATGCATGCGCATATGTGTGTTTGCATAATATTTTTGTTGTCATCCCAGGTTCTTACTTCCACAATTTTTATCATCAAAGGATCACTAAGACTGGTGAGTAAAAGTCAAAACCAGGAATGTTGAGTTACTTTTATTGCTTTATTACACCAAAGGATCTATGTGTCCATTTGACCATGTTTCATGTTGAAGCAATAAAAGCAACAAGAGATTTTAGTGGCAGCGTGAAGGACAAGAATTATAGAAATGTATTTCTATTCCCACTTCTACCATCCCAGTCATATCCTAAAACAGAAAACACAAAATCTTACATCTAATTGGAATGCAAGCAAACCTGTCGATTCTATTTCCAACTGTTCATTCTGAACCTGAGCTACTGTGCTCTCTGCCCTCTTAAGAGGCAAACCTAGCCTGGATTGTCAATCCAGTTTAAAATTTGGGAAATGTTTATAACAATTACTCCATTTCTCTTAAGTTCACATTAAAGAGCAAGTAAATTCTGCTGGGAAGAAATATGACAAGGTGGGAAAGGCAGATTGTGCTGACAATCATGAGATGTTAAGTTTCAAATGGTCCAGAAATGTAGGTTATGAAGGTCCTGGAATTTGCTGGGAGCTGGGCAAGAATCAATTCATAATTGGAATCAAGCTTTCAACTCCCTGGTCTTTATGTACTGGGCACTGGAAGTCCACCTTTAGTGGAAAGGGGATGGACGATAAATACTTGACAAAGCAGTGCCACTCATTCAGACTGTGTTCAGTATCATATGTAGGCATATTTCCAGGGAGGATGGAGGCGGGTGGAAACACACAACAGAAAGTAAATCAGCCACAAGATATTTCTACTGAGCTTTTCAGTCAGTCCTCTACCTGTTTGCCCTATTCAACAGGCTACTCACATTATACTTACTCATATCACATTATCCGTTGGACCAGAAAAAAAGAAATTTAAAGATGGTATCAATACAGCTTATCAAATGTCAGATATATTAACTAGAGAACAAGGGAAATAACTTACCTCGGACTAGGAAATTCAAAACCCCACCTTAGAATTTTATCACTATCCCTTAAAACCTAAAATAGCCTCTACATTCAATTTAAATTAGATGCAACTGCCGTATGTCTAATATGCTATTTCCCATCTTTCTTTGAAACCTTTTAAAGAGAAAGTGTCACCAGATGGCAGCAATGAGTTGGCAAATTTTTAAGATGATGGCAATCAGGTCCAAAGACTTCCTATTTCACAGTTTTCCACAATTTCTTATCAAGCATTTCTCAGTACCTTTTGGATACTATAAATAAATATCTCTGCCTACTTAGAGCAGCATCTCCTGGTCTAAATTATTTTCCTTTAACACTCTTAAGCTCCTATTTTACCCCTTAAGGACCCTTGTCCCTGTTCCACACTACTTTCCTGTTACTCTCTTCCCCACCCCAACCCTGTTCTCTGCTTCCTATGTGTCTTTACTGCATTCATCAACTATTTCCCTCTGGCCTCTTCAGAGCGCAAAAATAAACTGCCCATATGTCTGCAAAAAGTTGGCTAGTGCAGGGGCTTCCCTGGTGGCGCAGTGGTTGAGAGTCCGCCTGCCGACGCAGGGGACACGGGTTCGTGCCCCGGTCCAGGAGGATCCCACATGCCGCGGAGCGGCTGGGCCCGTGAGCCATGGCAGCTGAGCCTGCACGTCCGGAGCCTGTGCTCCGCAACGGGAGAGGCCACAACAGTGAGAGGCCTGTGTACCGCCAAAAAAAAAAAAAAAAAATGTTGGCCAGTGTACAGTGGGCCCTCCGTATCGGCAGATTCTGCATCTGTAGATCCCAACCAATCATGGATCAAAAATATTTAGGGGAAAAAAATTCTAGAAAGTTCCAAAACGCAAAACTTGAATTTGCTGCACACCACTTACATTGTATTTCTAACTATTTACATTACATTATGGTATTATAGGTAATTATAATATATTTAGTAAGTAATCTAGAAATTATTTAAAGTATATGAGATGTTGTGTATAGGTTATACGCAACATTACACCATTTTATATAAGGGACTTGAGCATCCCCAGATTTTGGTATCTGTCAGGGTCCTAGAACCAATCCCCCTCAGATACCAAGGGACTATAATTTGCTCCACCCCCAAAGCTATAATTATTCATCAAAACATAGACATGATCTCAAGGTAAAGACTATCACACAGAGGCTACTAAAAACAGTACATGGTGGTATTTTCAGGCCACAAGAACACCAAAGTTGGCCATTTTAGATAAACTATGCTAACTGCTATGGTCTAAGAACTGAAACTAAGAATATTCAAGATAAAAATTAGGGGGAAATGCAGAATTCAATAAATGGTACCTGAGTGTGTGTGTGTGTGTGTGTGTGTATACATACACACACACACACATATATATGTATAACTGAATCACTTAACTGTATACCTGAAACTAATATAACACTGTAAATCAACTATACTTCAATAAAAAAATAAATTAAAAAAAGAACAGATTATAAATATAAGTGAAAAATAAATTAATAAATGGTGCCTCACAGACATCTAAAAACAAAAATTGGGGACCAATCTCATTCTATACACAAAAACATTAATAGATCAAAATCCAAATGTAAAAATTACATATGCAACTGTCAAAACCTATAAGACAAAAAACTCAACAGTCCCCAAAAAAGTATGAGTAACCGAAAAAAATAAGGGCAAGAATAAAATAAACCATAAATATGAAAAACTGTTTTAAGAAAAGCATATTGAAAAAGACAGACCACTTAAACTGTTAGATTGGTGTAGATTATATCAATATAAGAATTGATTCAGACAACAGTCAATGTATGCCAAAGCACTGGGTGAAAGCTTGGTGGGAGGGAAACGGTTTACATGGTTTCAAAGTACTACCCAACAGACTACCCACTGATTAAAAGAGGGAAAAAAACGTACCTTTACTATAGAAACATGGGTCACCACTTAAACCAAGTAATCTGACATCATATGCTTCCTGATTCCACAAAATAAGAAACATACATTCCCTATGCAATATTCTTGGTAAAATATTTGACTTGAACCTATACAACAGGGAAACAATCAGGCAATTTCAAGATTGTGGGGACACTATACAACACACCTAGTTGGGACTCCTCCAAAAAAAGAGCAGGAGGCCATTTCTAGATTAAGAAAGCAACGTTGTGGGGAAGAGACTTTTTTTGTGAAAACGAGAATTTTAATGTGGACTGTATATGAGATAATATTGAACTAATGTTTATTTTCATTGCTTTGATAGTATAGATTTATCTTTATTCTTAGGCGATACAGCCATGAAATTGAAGTTCCCAATGTGAAGTATCACGCTTGTAACTTTAATATCATTCAGGAGGGAAAAAAACATACAGAGAGCAAACATTGTAATTTAGACAGTTGCTACCAGAAACAAGAACAGGAGGGCTGAAACACAAGGATGGTGTATTTTACAAAAGTACATATTACCTGTTCAAGTTTTTTAAAAAGACCCTATTATAGCAAATGTTAAAATGATATATACCATGTCACACACTCTTAAGCAAGTTCCCAGAAAATATTTTTTCTGTCAGATTTGCTTATAAGGATGATCATCCGGTGGAGTGGAGGAAGAAACTGGCACTTCCACTGCTATAACTAAGTAAAACCAGTACACGTTTCTGTAAGTTCATTTGAAAATTCTTAATTAAACCTAAGTGCCAAGCAATGGGTAGGTCAACAAATTTGTATTAATTAAGCAACTGACAATGTTAAATAAATTTCAGGTTATCCTATTTTGGAACTGAAAAAGAAACTTTGGCCATCTTTACATTTTGTAAATCCTTTTGACAAAAAACAAAAAACAAAAAAACCCCAGCCACTTAACAAAAAAATTGGAGAAAACTTACTAAGTGGAAAATGTTTACAATATAGAGGTTCTGAAACGATATACAGTAATGATTCCATGTTGGTAAAAATATATTATAAAAATATAAAACATATATAGGGAGGGACTTCCCTGGCGGTCCCAGTGGTTAAGAGGGTGCAGGTTCGATCCCAGGTCAGGGAGCTAAAATTCCACGTGCCTTGCAGCCAAAAAACCAAAACATAAAACAGAAGCAATGTTGTAACAAATTCAATAAAGACTTTAAAAATGGTCCACACTTAAAAAAAAAATAAGTCTTAAAGAAAAAAACACATATACAGGGGTACAGGTACATCTGTAGCTAATGAGATATGAGAATGGATCAAAACATCAAAATACTGAAAGTGGTTATCTTTGAGCGCTAATGCTGTAAGTAAATATTTTCCTTCTCTCCATGTTTCCTTCCAAGTTTTCTTTAATAAGCATTTTATAAAAAAGGATTGTTCCTGTCAAAGTAATGCAACAGAAAATTTAAAAAATGAAAAGTCTTTAAGAAAATATTCCCAGAACCTCAATGATGAAAAAACTAAATCATGTAGTTCAATGCCCCCAAATTCTTCAGAGGATGTTAAAATTCCCTTGCAACCTCCTTGCTCACCAATTACCAAACTTCATGAACTGCCACTAAAGTCACCGAATTCACAACCTGAAGACACTCAATTCTAAAATTTAGTTGGCTCTTAACTAATTTCCTCCCTTAGCTCTTCTCTTTAACACCCATTCATTAGCAATCGAATAATTTTATTTTTTTTTGGCTGCGTGCTGCGCGCAGGCTTTCTCTAGTTGCTGTGAGCAGGGGCTACTCTTCATTGTGGTGCGCGGGCTTCTCACTGCTGTGGCTTCTCTTGTTGCAGAGCATGGGCTCTAGGCACGTGGGCTTCAAGGCATGGGGGCTTCAGTAGTTGTGGCACATGGGCTCAGTAATTGTGGCTCGTGGGCTCTAGAGCGCAGGCTCAGTAGTTGTGGCTCACGGGCTTAGTTGCTCTGCGGCATGTGGGATGTTCCCGGACCAGGGCTCGAACCCATGTCCCATGCATTGGCAGGCGGATTCCTAACCACTGTGCCACCAGGGAAGTCCCCTCGAATTATTTTTTATTTGACTGAAAACATCTTATGCAAACTGTTCCCTATCCTATCTTCCATAAAAACAAGACATGGTGCATTATAACGAATACAACTTAACCTGTCAATGTCCCTCTGAACACAGCAGTCCAAGTTTGGTTGCTCTTGCAAGAGTGAACACACTGCAGATGCTATCCAGATGCTATAACGTCTGCTAACTTTGGCATTGTCAACACATGCAGAATTCACTGTTAAGTGCACGGCTTTGCATTTCAGATACTATTTAATCCTCTTATATCTAGTTCACAATCCCTGGGGTTCCAGCCTGAAGAAAATTTCAAACTTTGATTTTGTTGTGTAAAATACTAACAATCTCTCCCAATTATATACTCTTCACTGATTTGTTCAACATACTGTAAGCAGCCTCACCCATCCTTTTAGAAAGTTCAGTAAGGGCAACACAATTTTCCTTCAACAGTGAAAATTTTTCTTCGTGCTATATATTAGTTTTGAAACAGTGATAATTAGTAAGATCAATCTCAACTGAGAAATCCTTCTGCATATGTCTGTACACTGAAAAGCTCCACCCTGGTTTACTGCTGAACAGGACCCAAGTTAATAACTTAAATTGTAAATGTTTAGATACACCTGTTTTTAAAAAAAATTTTTTTAACTGAAAAGGTAGATACAAAGATACCTGTTCCCACAGTCATGCCACACCCACCGTGACCAAACTATGTTTAAAGTAATGACTAACCTTGAGATGAGAACTTCCTAAATAACATAATACAAAAAAATCCCCGTACTAAAATATACCATAAATAAAGAGCAAAAAACTGATGAAATGTATGTAATACATATTTGTCCACAATTCAAGTTCTTAATACTGTATATAAAAATATAAAAATAAACACATCCTAATGGTTAAGAGCTCAGAGGCTTTGGAGTCAGACCTGTTTCAATTTCAAACTCAACCACTTCTGGTGTGCATTTCCCTCTGGAAAGCCAACCCCTTCAAACACCAGATTCTTCTATCATAAAATGAGTACTGTTGATAGTACTTGTCTCATAGGATAATCGTATGAATGAGGTGTAAGTGAAGCAAGGTATAGAAAACAGTGAACATAGTGCCTGGCACACAGCAAGCGTAGCTGCAGCAGCTGCTCCTACTACTACATCATTTACTATTATTGGTACATACCAACAAAAAATGGGACAATGACAGAAGGACACAAAAGATGATTAACAAATAATTCTAAAGGTCTATGGAGATTAGCAAAAAAAATCAGTATCACCATAAAGGAGACAAAAATTAAACCAAACATTCTACCTACCAAACAAGTAAAAACATTTTAAATTGAAATGGTCACTTCCATACATTATTTCTGACAGTATGAACTAGTAACCATATTTTCAGAAAACAAATGGACTATTTTATCAAAAACCTTAAAATTGTGCATGTTCTTTAAAAACAAAACAAAATACCCCCAAAACAAAACCTGTGCATGTTCTTTGACTCAGTAATCTCACTCTGAGAACTCATCTGAAGGAATCAAGGATGTGGACATATTAACAGTGAAAAATGAGAAAACAAGTTCATAATACTAAGAAACTGACTAAATGAATTTCAGTACATCAGTCTAACTGGATACAAGCAGCAACATTTGAAAATAACTTATTGACACCAAGAGATGTTTAAGATGTTAAGAAGCATACACAATATACAAGTTATCTAGAAGATTATACACTGAAGTGTTAGTCATCTCAGGATGTGGCAAGATTGTGAGGTTTTAAAATACTCTTTTTTTCAGTCTTTAATACCGTATTAGTTTCATAATTCTTTCATTCTGTAAAGACAGCTTCATCCACCCTGGAATTTAATGACTACAATATATGGCTTGGCCGAAAGTCAGCAAAGCTTTTCTATAAACCCCGTAACAGAAGTTAGAAAGTTGTGTGCTTCCCTTCCTCAAGAGCAATTCAGAACTATATAAAACCAAGGAAATGGGCATCTCTAGGACAACAAAACTTTCACTGGATATTGCATTCCATAATTTGGGGTCTCTCATTCATTGGCAGTCCTAACAGACATAGATACTGGGTATAATTCCCTGTGCTATACAGTAAATCCTTGTTTTATTTTATGTATAGTAGTTTCTACCTGTTAATCCCATACTCCTAACTTGACCCCTTCCCCATCATTAAATGTTAAGTCACCTCTCTTCTGAGTGTTACATCACACTTAAGGGGGGGGGGAAGACAGCATTTTAGAACCCAACATACTCTTAACTAGGGCAGCTTCTATACAGTAAAACTACCCATCAACAAACATCTATTCACTCTGGGAACATTTTAAGCCATTTGAAAAAGAATTTCCTGAATCTACGAGTATCAAACAAGCATTAGGAATATGTAAGATTTTGCTTTTCATAGGAAAAGAATTAAGATTAACATTTCAAAATTACTTCAATAAGGTCAATAAATCTTGACTGTTTTCAGCAAAAAACACTGAAAGAAAAAGCAAACATGGCAATCTAAGTGAAAAATAGAAATTCATTATTCTGTTTTACTTGCTTAAGTAGCATTGCCATTTATCCAGCCTGCCTGTTGGAAATTACTTGATTTTTAATTCTATTTGTAATTTAGGAAGAGTCATTATTCAAATTTTGTATATATAATGGTCATTTTAAATACTGCATTATTTCAAATTTATGTAAAACATGGCTACTCTATGACCCTCAACTCTGCTCCCCAACCATCATAAACACTCTTGCCAGAAACTTTATCGAAATTTCCAACTCCCAAGCAAGCAATAAAAAGGAGTGAAAGGATAGGGCATGAAATTCTGTATTTCTAAGAAGCTTCCAGACGATGATGATGATGATGATGATGGTGATGATGATGATGATATGCTGTTGCTGTAGCACAGACCATATTCTGAATAGCAAGGATCAACAATATTTATTCATAAGACTTCATTTCTTTATTATCTTGTAGAAAGCTTCAGTTTTATCAGTAAACTCAAACTGAGCACTGAGTTATAACAAATACACTTTTAAAAGTCTCCCCAGGAAACACGTTAGGAAAAAAATCAAGATTTTTCAGGTTTTACAAAGATAATACTGTGGTTTTGCTATGTAACACCCAGTGGGATCTGGGCAAGCATTCAGCTATCAAATAAAATACATTAATATTTCTGCATTAATACATATGCATAGTCACTAAATGTAACAGATTATAATCTCATGTCAATTGAAGTCAGGTTTTGTCATCAAATGAGTCTGTCAAACTGATGAAAAATCTTTGTTGTCATAGATTTCTGAATTGCAAACAAAAGACTTCACAAGTACAGCAAAATAATTTTTATAAGAAAATAAATTTTAATAAGGAAACCCGACTTAAAGTTACTATATCATTCTCCATCACTCAGATCCAAGCAGCTAAAATTTAGAATTATTCCTAGTTTCAGAATTTAATAGTAAAATGTATATGAAATATAGTGGAATCCCATCTTTTGCTATCCTGAAAACTCAATTTTATCACACGAGGATAACCATACCAAGATTCTCATTCAAAAAAATTTTTTACACTTATCTCTAATAAACAGAACTTCCCAAATTCTAGGAAGAACTAAGCAAAACAACACGTAAGCAAAAAACAATCATCCACATTACCATTCCCACAGAAATAAAACACAACTGGAGAATGCCTTCTTAAAATATCTATTACATGTTTTTGTGTGATAATGACTGGTTATTTTTAAAGCTCTTATCTTTAAAGAGACACTGAAATAGCTAAGATGAAATATATCAAATATTTATTTACTTCAAAACCACAGGAGGGGAAGGGATTGGATGCAGGTATAGATGAAACAACATCACCCAAGAATTGCTAAAGCTGGACAAGTTCATGGAGACTGATTATACTATTCTTTTTTGCATGTTTGAATTTTTTTCACAATAAAATTAAGATAGCACTGAATATATGCATATATACACATATATACATATCTGAGAAAAAGAATTACACGTGAATCTCAAAGTATACACAGAAATATAATCAACCTGGTAGCACCTCGATAAATATTCTTACTCTTCAATTTATACTTATCAAACACCAAGAACACTTAAATTTCAGGGTCAAACCCTGAAACACAAGCAAAAGATTCAAGTAATTCACAAAACTAGAAGTTATTAGTGGTCACTTACATTGCCAATAAGTAGATAAACTGTTTTCACCTTCCTGGGGAGCAACCTAGATTGAAAGTTTTTAAAACATTCATGCTCTTAAATAATTGTACTTCTGGGGCATAATTCTAAGAAAATAACTAAGGGTATTAACAAAATCTTAGTTGTAAGACTGTTCAACTGTTTATAAAAATTGTTTGTAAAAGGGAAAATTTGGGGAAAACCTAAGGGCCCAACAATAGAGTACTGGTTAAGTAAAATATTGTACAAGTATGCAACGTAATACTATGTAGTCACGAAAAATTTTAGGAGACCTGTTATCTAATAACATTTTATGTTATGTTTGTGTTGAAGAAAAAAATTATTACTTAAATGTACGTGCCATATGTAGGACATTACTTTTTCAAACGCCTACATATGCAAAAAAAGTCTAAAAGGACACATCAAAACCTTTTATTTTGGATGGTTAAGTATGTCTTTTTTGAGGGGTCTGCATTACATTTTCCAAAGGTTATGTGAGCATGTACTGCTTAATTTGGATTAAACCTAAAATAAAGATGGGGGTATCTTCTCTTAAAAATCCACATCAATCTTAAGTCATTTGATTAGTCTTCCTCTTTAATTTCAGTAAAACTACATCTTAAACAGCACAAATAACTGTAATTCCAACATAAGAAGCCAACAAAATTTCAAGGACAAGGGAAAATTTTTCTTTAGAAAGCACTTTGCTACCTCAATTTTAGCCATAAAGTTTTTTAAAGTTATCACAAAACCACTTAGGTGAAGATGACTAAATAAAGGATTAATATAAGGAATTATAGCACACTATGAATGGTTACATCATTTTCAGAATACAGAATTTTAATTAGAAGGCTAAGGGAAGATTTTCATTTAACATGTATTCTACTAAACTATTCCTAAATGTCATTCCAGACTAGTTAGAAAAGCCTAAGACTGGTTCAATGAACTTCCAGGGAGTTATATTAGTTCTGAAATCAACTCAAAAGCTGTAGGTTAATCTAAATAAGAAGCAGGAAGAATATTTCAGACTGGTGAAATTGGAATCAGATTAGGTAAGAAGAAAAACTCAGATGTCCTTTAACCTGCTATGGCTACCTCTTAAAGATAGCGATGCATTCCCACTGGAGAATAAATTTTAAAAAGTGATAAAGTTCTTCAAATTTTGATTACAGCTCCATCACAGACAACACAGCAGCCTATGCCCTCAAATGCTAACATGACTCATTCATTCCATCACAGCCAAACCTATTTTAAGGCTGTTTTTACAACTTAACTATAAAAACTGCTTACTAAACTACTACACAGGCCATAGTTATGCTATTTATACCCAGACACAAAATCCGAAGAGTTGATGTATACCTACAACAAGGAGTTTTAAGTTTAATTAGAAGCAAAATAATGCTGTGTTGCTCATTAAGCCTTTGAGCACACAAAGCAAAAGTTTTCTCCTAACCCTCCTAAATCCCTCTCCCTTGTCCAGAAGTAATCGATCAATGTTGTTTCGCGTCTAACTTTCCAAATATTTCTATCTTTACGTAGTAGAAAATAAACTTCTGTAACATGAGAGTTGATGAAAAGAGCTAAAGAGTATTTAGAAGGCTAAGTGAGAGAAAACAGCACTGGGGCAGTGGCTTTTGAGTAAGAACCTAAACGAACTGAGGAACCCAACCGTCTCAATGTCTAGGGGAAGAAAATTCCAAGGAAAGGCTTTGAGGTAGGAACATCTAGTATGTTCAAGTCTCAGTAAGGAGGCCAGTGTGGCTGCAGCAGAGTAGTATACCATTAACAAGGGAGGAGGGGCATGACAGATCAGGTAGGGCATCTTGTAAATCACAGTGAAATTTTGACTTCAACACTGAAATAGCCAGCTATTAAGTGAATTTCAAGAAGGAAACTACTCAGGCAATACATTTTTCAAGCATTACATTTCAATGGGATCAATCTAGTTACACATTGGTGTAGAGGGGCAAAAGAAACATAAACCTATTGCAATAATGCGCAAGACAAATGATGGCTTGAAATTGGATCAGGCCATAGCAGAATGGGTGGAGAATTCCTGTTATATTTTAAAGGCAGAGATGACAGCATTTTCTACAACGCCAAAGGTGAGGTATGAGAGGAAAAAAAAGTCAAGGATGGCTAACCATCCTAACTGACATGAAAACTGGAGTTTCATTAACTGAAATGGGCAACACTGCAGAAGAAACTGGTTTGAGGGAAGAACAGCAGGAGCCCAGTTTCATACTTTTAAACTGATATACTTAACATTCAAGGGAGTTGTCAGGTAGGTAACTGGACAGATGACAGTATGTCATTCAAAAGAGAAGTCCGGGATGGTGATATATGCATGGGAATCATCAGTTTACAGATAGTATATAAAATCATGGAACTGATTAAATGACCCAGGAAGTGTGAACAGAAAAGTGGAAGAGCTGAACCACAGAGCACTCCAGCTGAGTGGGAGAAGGAATAGCCAGAAAGAAAATAAAAACCTGGAAGTTAAAAAATGTTTTAAGGAAGAAAGTGGCTCGACTGGTTAAATCACACCAACAGGTCAAATGTAATTGATAAGGACTGAAAAAGAACCACTGGATTTAGTAACATCCCTCTGGGTTACATATTTTTTAAAACCATAAATAATACAATTATTTATTTTTTCTCCCAACTGAAACTCACTTTTAAACATGTTTACTTCCCTAAAGAATGCTGTCACATCCAAAGAGTCCATAAAATTATACTACAAAGCTATATCTACCTAAACAATTACCTTGGATACTTCATGCTATTTAAACTGTTGTGAATTGAACAACAAAATATTTAACAATGACATTTAGCTTAAAACTTGCCAAAAATAGAAATCCAGAGCAGTTTATTTTTTCTTTTTTGGCACTTTAACCAAATTAAAGATTTGTTTTCCTAGAATACTTCACATGTCAAGTAAAGCACAGTCCGTCTAGTATGACTAAGAGTTGAAATCTGCAGGCTTAACTGCCTGGGTTGAATCCATGCCTCACCATCTATTAAGTGTGTCTAACTTTGGGCAAATTATTTAAATTCTGTGCTTCAACAGTCTCATCTCCAAAACGTGAAAGACAATAATATTTACATAAGGTTACGATGATGATTAAGTTAACACAAGAACTTTAACAGTGGTGGACACATGGTAAAGTGCCCAGATTATTACTTCCAAAAGGAAGAAATTCAAGTTTTTCTACTTCATTTTTCCTTTCAAACAGGAAAGCTATTATGTCAAGTCTGACCCAACAGGGGTGTTGCAGAAATAACTAGTAACTTCCTAAAGCCTAACTAACCTATCCTCTTCAAACTCATTACATTTGCTCATTAATACACGCATCTGGAAAAACCAGGGCAAGTGCCCTCAGGCCTGCGATTACTACTTTCTTCAAGAGGTGAACAGATAGTGGCCTACTATAACAGGTCTTCTAACCTATTTAGTCCTACTTGCACTTAGTCCTCATTACTAACATTCCCCACACAACAGCCTGAAGGAAATTCCAAGAAAGTAATCAGATCTCTCCAAAGTCCTTCAACAGATTCCTACTGTGCCCAAGACAATCTAGATCTTTAACATGGACCTTTTAAGGACCTGTACATTATGCTTGATACTTGCCTACTTTTCCAACTTCATCTGCTACTCTATGTATTCTTGGTGACTATTCTCCAGTAGTATTTCTTGCTCTGAGGCCAAGATTTCCCCCCCAATACCTGTGCTTTCAGGTAAGATAATCTACTTCCAGACCTCAATTTCAACATCAGTTCCTTTAAGGTCTCTTTGCTAGCAGCACCCTCCCACCTCCATATTCTAAATTTGGTTCCCTTAAATATCATCTCACTCTGTTCTTTTCCTTCAAGGATCTAAACTGTGAAAGTGCTATTCACTTTATTTCTTCCCTCAATGGTCTACAATAATATTCAAGAGGGCAGGAGACAGTATGTTTTGCTCATCTGTATGTGCCCAAGTCTAATGGTGATTTTCAGAATAAGCACTCAAATGTTTAAGGAACAAACATCTCTAACTTGAAACCTGGGAGTCAGCCAAATCCCTCACTCTTCCTATCACAGCCACCACCAAATCCTCCTAAATTTACCCCCTTCTAATCCCAATACCATTGCTTTTGGCCAGGCCAGGTCATTATTCTTCCTATTTTAGTATCTTCCTTATTTATCACCTACTCCAATCTTATTCTCCTCTATGCCATTTCCACACTGCTATCAGATGACATTTCTAAAAATGAAAATATGATGTCACTCCCCAGTTTAGAATCTTTCAATAGTTCACCACTGGTTTCTGGATAAAATACAAACTTCTTAGCATGGCATTAAAACTTTTATAATCTGGCCTTAACTCTCTAAGATTCAGTTCAGCTCCCTTTCTCTTAAAAGCATTTCCTGACCTCTTAAAAAAGTCAATTAGGTACCCACCTTTGCATGGCTCTAGCCTCTGTGCCCACCTCTATCACATGGTGACATTATCTCATCCATCTGTCTCCCTCACAAGGCTATGAATCCCTGAAGAACTATTATACCTTTTTGCATCCCCAAAACCAGAAGAACGTGACCCATAAAATAATGAATTTGTAAAATTAAGAAATAAATTAAGCTGAACCTATAGTGAACAACAGCCACACAATGACAGTAACAGAAACAGAGAGGCAGAAACAGCTTTCATACAAAAGAGGGTATCAGTAAAACTTGGACCTATAAAAGAAAATTTTCCATTCCTCTTCCAGATAACCTCAGGACATTTTACTTAACTTTCTCCCATTCTGTTTTCCTTTGAGGTTGCCTTCAGTGTTCACTTTAGATTTTACTCTTTCAGAATGAGCAAGGGAAGGAGTCAAGAATGTGATTTACCCTAGTACCCACAGAACTAAATATACCTTTAAAAATCACTCTACTTCTCCTCCCTGCCCCATCCCAGCTCAAAATCGATTAAAGCAACTCTAAAGTGAGTTATCAAAATATTCCACTGTTGTCAGTAAAATGCTACAGGTTGCTAATATTCTCAACTCCTTGGCTATCCACATCCTTATTAATCTCTGCATTTTTCTTGTGAATAGACCAGATTCATTCTTTCTTATTACCCTTGGGAACACAGTGGATTCCCCAATACCTAGCTGGGCCACAAGTCATCACTGAAAAAGAGGTCACTCCCAGATCTTTCCTGATTTGGACACAGAGATTATACAGATTTTCCTGCTTTCTGAGGTTAAAAAGTCTATTTATCTTTTTATTTTTAAAAAAACCTTCCAGTGAGATAGCATTTCAGTATCACAGCATGCTTCTTGTGGTCTGATTCATGTTAAATTTTAATGATAAAAAACAGTCTAAACAGAATACAATCCAAAATTGTTGTCACAGACCCAAGGAAGATTACTCTAAATGACAGAAAATTTTTGCTGATTTGCAATAATCTAAGAAAAAGTACCACCTAATATGTCTGTCTTGTTGCTAATCATTAAAACAAGTCGTCTTCATTCTAAAGTATATGCGAACTTCAGCTGCTCTTTCCATATATGAAAAACTCTCAGCAAGCCCCAGTTTGACACTCATAATTCCATTAGTTTACAAAACCCTGAAGTGGTCTCCCTTAGGAAACATCTCTTGAGATACGCACAAAAGCCTTAACCCAAACATTTCCAGGTAGAAGTTATCACCTACACCACATCAACTAAACTTAAACCAGTGTATTTCCTAGTCTTTCCAATGAAACCAAGTGGACCTCACACCTCTTACCATCACCCAGGAAGGGTGTGCATCTGTTCCGAAGGCCCCCCTGGCTCCAGGTCATCCTGGCTGCTGCTGCTCCAGGCTGGGCATCCATGTTGCTGCAGCTTGTGGTTTGTGAGGGGTAGTGTACAGGAAAAGCAGGATGGGATTTCAAGGGAAACAGGAGGGAGATGGCTTTCTGGGAAAATGCCATCACCAACTTAGGTGTTAAGTAGTACCACACACATTTTATTGCAGCACAGTTTAAAAATTTAACAAATGAAAGATTAAAAATAAAAAAAACAAAAATAAAAAAATTAAAAATACAGACGACGTCCAGAGATGCTCTAAAACAGTTAAGTTAAAGATCAGGAAAAATAAGGTCACAGACTTAACAGCCAGTAAAATTCTTTCGAGCGTGGGGAAGGGGATGAGGGTGGGGAGGGGGGGAGGGGGGGGGTTGGGAGAGAAAAGGTTTATGTGATCAATCCACTTAAAAATGCTAATGCCTTCACTTTCTCTCCCAAGATGCAAAACTCCAAAGTCAATCAGGAGGCCGGAGAAATTCTTATGAACATTCAGAAAAACTCGATTTTAATCCGGTTAAAAATCATCAGTGTCATTATCATCATCATCATCACCATCATTAAGTATAATAATAAATAATAATAGTAACTAGTAACAACAATAAAAAGGAAATCAGCGGAAAGTCAGGAAAAATGTAAAAACAAAAATGGAATAACTTACTGTAGCTGAAGATCAAAAAAATCTCACTGTAAAAAAACAAAAATAAAAATAGCCCAGATTAGAAAAACGGGAGGTGCAAAAATGTCAAGTCAATAAAGTTCATTTCTTTTCTCTTTCCAAAAGCAGTTTCCACAAAAACCGCAAGGGTAAAGTTCTCAGTAGCAGACAAGCAAAGCCCTTTCCACATCATCAATCAAACTTAAAAATACACGAGGAAGTTGAGAGGTCAGTTTATGAGAGGCTAAAAGGCTCCTCCTCCTCCTACCCAACTGCTGCAGAAAAAATAGAAATAGAAATTTAAAAATTACATCTTAAATCCAAGTCCCGTTTTTGGAAACAATTAAAAAAAAAACACCTGTAAATCTGCCGTAGTGCACACCAAGTTGCATCATTATGTTTAAAATGTCTTTATAAAATCAGTTTTGGAATGGGAATGTGTGTGTTCTGGAAGGGTGGGGAAGGGAGGTTAAAAATCAAAGCTGAGCTCCAGTGAGTAGGGATGGGGTTCGCCTTGCTGCCCTGTGAAAGGAGAAGGGACAGATTGAGTCAGAGTTCCTCAGAAATGTTGTGCCCTAAACCCCCAAGACAGAAACATCTGTCCATTGCATCTAACACATTTTGGTAAAGCGTACATCCCACTGGGATGGGGACAGCTTCTATAGAATCATCGCCTCTACCAGTGACTGTCCTCACAATTCTTCAATGTCAGCAGGTGCCTAAAGTTGACTAAATATGCACCTGTATTCCCTTAAGGGTCTCAAAAAAAGGTCCACATTCGAACATTCAATTTGATAATCAGCAGTTTGGGCAAAGAAAATATAGAAAAACCATGTCAGCAGAGATGAAGAAGTGAGCAAATGTCAAACATCAAGATTATGAAGCAGATTAGTGGGTTTTAAGTCCATGTAGCTTTTACTATGATACAAACTGAAGGGGAATGGTCTACCCTGAAGATACATACTAGAAATGACATCTAGTTTCAAAACCAGTGAGTGGTCAAACCAAAAGACCTGACAGAACCTATCAGGGGGAAAGATGATTTAAATAAGGAGCACATTAACACTCTCAATAACAGAATGAAAAAAAATCAAATGAAGGAAAAAAGATTATTATGGCTACTGAATATTTAATGTCATAAAACAGATGAAAAGTAAATTATGGTCCTTAAAGAATTTATTTCTGTGGTCCCACTGTTTATAAACTAGAACATACAGCTAATTCCAAGATAGGAATTCTACGAATCTGATACATAACACCACCACGACAGACTGGGTGTTTCATCAGCTACAACAAGATTTGCAATTAGATTGCAGGTCTTTGAGCAGGTAAGAATGATCATACTTGCGGTTCAATATCCAGTCATGAGATTTTATTCTCCTTTTCAAATGTCAGTAAACTAAAAAATTTTAAGCTGCGCTTTTAGAAGGTGTTGCTTGAGTCAATTACATATGAATGATAACAGCAACAGGTACTGTAACTCTAAAATTATAACTGTAAATTTTTTAGTAGCAGACCAGTTTAGGCATGACATATAAGTTACTTTTATGCTTAGACTGATGTGTTAAATTGTGCAAAATGTTAAACTAAATGTACATAGAAAACGTACATTATTTGAATGTTATCTCCTCTGAGTAACTGTTAGGGATGTTCAGTTATGGTGAAACATTCAATTTTCATCTTTGGAGTCACAGCCTGAACCTGGTACTCAAAAATTTCAGGATATGTTATGTAACTGCGGCTCATCTACAAACAAATCCTTTGCACCAGTGTTACAAGACATAAGCTTAAAAAGCAGCAACTGGGCTTCCCTGGTGGCGCAGTGGTTGAGAGTCCGCCTGCCAATGCAGGGGACACGGGTTCGTGCCCCGGTCCGGGAGGATCCCACATGACGCGGAGCGGCTGGGCCCGTGAGCCATGGCCGCTGGGCCTGCGCGTCCGGAGCCTGTGCTCCGCAACGGGAGAGGCCACAACAGTGAGAGGCCCGCGTACCGCAAAAAAAACAAAAAAAACAAAAAAAAAAAACGCAGCAGCTAATGTGAAAACATTTATGTCTTTCAAAATCAAGAAGCTGTCTCCCAAGATGTTAAGTTGATGAGCTACCACTCATAAAAGTGACCAACTAACTTAAGCACCTAACTGTAATCTTTGCAATTAGCAGTATACCTAGTTTATACTTTGTCAAATCCCTGGGAGATTTGGATCCTTCTTCTAAAGGGGTATTCTCAAAGTAAGGGCTGCCAACCAGCATCACATGGCACTTATTAGAAATGCAAATTAGCAGGGCCTACCCCAGGCTTACTTAATTAGAAAGTAGTGGTGGAGAGCCCAGCAATCTGTTTTAACCAGCCCCCGGTTGATTCTAATGTCTGCTCATGTTTAAGAACTGTGTAGAGTTTAATAAGGAATCTCTATCCTCTAGTTAAGATCGATATAAAATAAATACGAGAACATTATAACATATCATAGTAAATGCTATATTATACTATAAAACCCTATAGTAATCCTTTTCCCCTTTATAAACCCCAGATTTCCAATATCTAAGAGAATACATGCAGTTGTCACACCAAAGTCAGTTCTCTAGTAAATCTATTATGTACAAAACCTTAAACTTCCCTAATCCCAATGAGAACGAATCAGTACATATTAAGTATGACCACATAATGCTCCTCAAAGATAACTAATAAAATTACTTGAAGACAGATACTGTTAAGGCAGTTACCAGTAATAACTAATATACAAAAACTACTGTCAATAATAAAACTGTTTCTGTACACCTTTTAGCCTTCTGGCAACAAATGACTTGAGTTACAGAAAGTAGAAATTAAAACAGGTAAGATGCATAAGCCCCCTTATAAGTATAAAACTGCATTCCAGAAAGTTTAACTGATTTGCCTGTCAGGTAATAATGAACAGGGTGGGAAAAATCCAGTTCTCTTAACTCCTAGGCCAAGGTTCTTTCAACCGTCACATTCACCACTTAAATCTCACACATCCACCAGTTAATATAATCAATATTTAAGATTAGAATTACTGTTTTGGAGTTTATTCCTTGCTTGTTTCTAACAGCAATTCCATCCAAAACAAGGTCCAACGCTATGTGAAACACTCTAGAGACCTAATCACAAATAATGTGTGTTTACAAAGGAACAGCAAAACACCACCAGGCACTCCCGAGGCATGAGCATGGGAAACACAAAAAGGTCAGAAGATCTGTAACTTACTCAGCCTTCTTAAATCCTTCCTCTCTCCAACGAACATGTAAATGTTACTAATGCCTATTTATTTGAAATCAAATCTAGAATTGTTTCAGGTATTAATTTTGTGGCCAAATCATTCCAGATGAATATTAAATCAAAGGAAGTGTTACCTTGGTACATGCTGATCCTAAGGAATCCATATTTCTAACATCTCAAGGCAAGAGGAGTGCTCTTCAGTTAATTTCAATTCCCATCAATAGTTGTTCTTAAATACTAATTTCTTACATTCCTCGTTATTTGCCAACAATATATCTATTAGGTGTATGGTTTCCTAAATTAACCAGTCACTGCCCTTGTCTCACCTCTAACAGTTCTGCACTTAACTTTAGTTTTAAGTCCATGTAATAATATACTTAGGCTTTTTCTTTTTAAAGGCAATGCTTTTGATCCCTATTACAATATCTACATGGTGAGGGGTCAACAAATGCATAGCTATGTAGAATAAGAGTACTTTTAGTTTCTATCAAAAACGTTCCCTACAGCGTGAATTTACCCCACAGTATTGGTTTAAACTGTACTTAATAATATTACTTTTTGTGACAGTAACACATTATGAAAAATAAAAGCAACTAAATCTTAGACAAGGATTTAAAAAAGCGATTTCTTGGATAAGTGATTGTGATACCACTTATAAACCTACGTAATTTCTACGAACTTGGCAAAAAACTTTAGTAAAGTTTCAGGACCTAGTAAGTAGTAAGCACTGTAATACTTTCTTTAAAAAAGCATATAGTTATGCATTTTTGCCTAAGTTGGGATGGTCTGGAAAATTAATGCCAAAATATCCTGAAAGTCAAACTTTATCATCTTAGGACGTTACATTAATAATAAACGCAATTCTCGTAATTTAACATTTTCCCAAGATAATTAGGGAATTTCCAGTTACCGTTAGTGTTGTTGTAATTAGGTTCTTGTAAAGATTCAAATATAGTAATTTTAATACCTACTATTCCAATAGGTAAAGCCACTTGACTTAAGCCAAATTCCTTACTAGTTCTGCTACTGATTTAATATGACCCTGGCAATCAACACTCACGCCTCGGTTCCTGTCTGAGAAAGATAGTAATACCCACCTCAAGCAAGTTCCACTAACTTATATATTTCAAGTGATTTGTAACCTGCAGATAAAAAGCCACCTTTAATTATTAATGTTAATACGTAAATGAGATTACAATTTAAAAAAATAAAATTGAAAAATATTTCGAGGTCCATCATTTCTTCAGAAGAGTAAAATAAAATAAATCAGTAAAATATTAAATCTATTGTTATAATATTTACTATTTTTAAACCGTGAGGTGCCCTCCAGAATTTAGAAGCTTGCGGTACAATAAATATCTGCTTGATAACGCTTCCCCACCCCCCCGCTCAATATTTAAATTTAACAGGAGGCATCGACACTACATTAACTTGAACTACATTAATGAGCATCTCGATCGTCCCTTTCGTCCTCTCATAGAAAATGAAAGGACAGCATCCGTTAACGTAGGAGACCGAAAAAGAAAAGGGACATTTCCCCTGCCGATTGTGGCCTAGAGGACACTAGGTTAAAAATCTACGCAAGGGCTGAGGCCTATAAAACTCTCGCGCGCGTAAGACCTAATCCCCCAAAGCAAATAAAATAAATGGGGGCCTACGTACTCTACCGAGGGAAGTGTTCCCTCGTCTTCTCTCCCACACCCCCTCGCGTTCCCCGAGAAACCCAGCGCCTCCCCAGCTTTCGCCCCCTCCACTTACCAGGAGGGGGAAGGGAGAAGAGATTCGATTCTGAATCTCCTACTCCCGAGTTCTACGCCGAGAAGCCAACTGCTGCTCGAGGTCCGCAACGCTGCCGCAACAGCTCAGCCTTCGCCTCTTCACAAAATGGCCCCCGCGTCTCCTCTGCCGCCGAGGCGAAGGCCTAACCCCCGCCCCACTCCTGGGAATCCTCCTATTGGCTGCGACTTTTCTAGCTCCCGCTTCTAATTAGACAGTTTTACAGCTCCTCACAATTCTATCCAATTATAATTAGGAGTGGGTTAGACTAACCTAGCGAATTTCCACATGCGTGAGAGAAACTAGTTTGTAACTGGTCATTTTTCCTGTCACTTATCGCCTGAGAAATGCTTATTGGCCACTGTACCTGACGGAGAGCTGGGTGGAAACTTGCCTTTGTACCGCGCACCGCTTCACATCCGGGTATCCGGAAGTTCTGATTGGCGGCCGCGGGATCCTATCTGTGCTCCTCAGAGCGCCTAGTAGAAGGCCCGCCCAGATCTCGGAATTCCCGCGGCGGAGGGGGGGAAGGGTGGAGAAGGATTGCTGGGTTTTGTTTGCTAGCGGTTGGAAGGATCCGCCCTTGCCCTGGGCATAGGTAAAAGGAAAAGCTCTCTAAGTTAGTTCTCTGTCCTGCGGTGTGGATAAAGAAAACACTTTTCTTAGAGTGGGGAGGGGGCACTAAAGACCAGAAAACTAACCAGCCCTGCAGTTTTTCCAACCCTAGAGCTCCTTCCTGGACACTTCTCAGCCTGTCAAGCCCTTCTTCAGACAACCCATATCTCGGTCAAAACAACTGACTTCCTTACCTCTCCACCACAAAAGGTAAAGAAAGTCCAAAATGCTGGCCTGGAATATACTACAGCACCCATCCTCTGGCCCCAAATCATCTCACTAATACCCTACATGTCAACCAAATTGGCTTATCCGGCTAGCTCTCCCCTGCCCGTCCCCGAAATCTGGTCCCTTAATTCCCCTCACCCTGAAATGGCCCGTCCCCCACCTACTGGCATCGTCTGCACTGCAGTCCCTCTGGTTGTATTATAGCAGCCATGCACGCAATGGAATAGGACCAGCTGTGCTAGGAATGAAAGATATTTCTTTGTGTAGTTAGGGAACGCAAGATGCAGAACACTATCTAGAGAATGTGATGCCATCTGTATACATTTTAATGAATATATGCATATGTGAATACAGTTGTATGCATTAGTTTTGAATTAATTCTGAATTTCAGAGAGGTTCACAAGGAAACTTACCTGTCAAAGGATAAAATTAAGACAATTTAGTAACGAGTTTAATGTCCTTTACTCAAAGGAAAACAATCCATGGTTGGAAGAGTACAGTGACTCACAAGCCATGGAGCACTCCCCCAGGGAGTTTGAGCAAGAGTGAGTTTTATGCAGCATTAGAAGCTGCAAGGCAATCAGGGCGGGATTGGCTGGGGTTGGGAATATGACCTTATTTAGAAAGATTAAGGAACAAGGAAATAAGTATAGAGCCCAGAAATATGGCGTTTGAGGATTGGCTGACTGGATGTACTGCGTTTCTGGTCAAGCTGAGCCTTTACAGGAACATGAAGTTTTGGTTTGCTGATGTGACACCCCCAGCAGGAGCGACGCCATCTTGGGCCTAGAAATTTATTTTGACATACATTTGGAGAGCGAACCTTTTGCCTTTTTCGTTGGTATGCCTTTCTGTACTGTTTTATTTGCCATATGCATATATTGCTTTAAGCAGATTTAAAAAGCAAAACCAAAAAGCATGTAAGAAAAAATATACTAAAATGTTAATAGTGGTTCTCTCTTGGTGGGAGAACTACGTGTGCTTTTTTTTCTTCACTTCCTTGTGCTTTTCTATATTTTCCAAATTGTCAACTTAGAACAAGTAATCAGAGGGAAAACATCTCCAAGTACTTAAAGCCTCAGCTCAATTGCCACATTGCAATTTATTTAAGACGACCTCATAGCACTGTGGTTAATTTTACACTCGTCTCTTCTCCCCTTCTGGATAGTACGTCTTTTAAAATTTTTTTTTTATATTTATTTATTTATTTGGCTTCATCAGGCCTTTCTTGTGGCATGAGGGCTCTTCATTGTGCCGTGCGAGCTCTCTAGTTGTGGCACACGGGCTCAGTAGCTGTGGCACATGGGCTTAGTTGCCCCGTGACATGTGGGATCTTAGTTCCCTGACCAGGGATCGAACCCACGTCCCCTGCATCGAAAGGCGGATTCTTAACCGCTGGACCAACAGGGAAGTCCCAGTATGTCTTTCGATTGCAGAGTTTAATTCTTATTTCTCTCTGTACATGTACATTCTTATTTTCTCTCCTATTACATGTCCTAGGACCTTAAACAGAGTGTCTGAAATTCATGTTAAAGTAATTAATCATTAGCTTTTATTTATCAGGGGAAATTGTTCCTTTCCCAGGACAGTTAGACTATCCTTTCTTTATTAAATATTTTATATAGCACTTATTCAGAGGGACCCAGATGCTGTGAGTCTTGATTGACATGTAATTCATGTAATTCCTGACTTAAGTAAACAAAAATAAACACTAGCATGTTTTATTACTCACTGTTCTCATAGAGTAAAAATGTCTATAAAATGTTAATGAAAAGTACTTAAATTCATTTTACCAGAAATCAGTTTTACTGCATGATCTTTATCATGACCTACTTATTAACCAACACTGTATTTGGTGCAAGGGAAGTACTTCAGAGACAGCATTTATGTTTTCAAGGAGTTCACCCCTATGCTAGATGGGGTGGAAGTGGAGGATACAAGAGGAATTAACATCCAGTCCCTCCATCAGGTAGCTTGAATTTACTAAGGATGAGAAAACAAGTGCAAAAATAGCATAATACAAGGCAGAATGCAAAGCACCATGTTGACGATAAACATTCAGGACTTTCTGGTTTTAAGGCTCTGTAAACTTAGGTGGGTGAAATGGAGTGGAGGAAGGTCCCTTTATCTCTTCTGCTTACTCTAAACACCCTTAAACTTCTAAAGCTGAATGCTTTTATTAGGTGGCTGTGTATGTAGAAAGAAAGCCATGAGCCAGACTCCAGTAATGGAGGGGAAGTAGGGGAAGAGATAAGGAAACAGAAACAGTAACTCCTTACCTTGGGCTAAAGAGAAAAAACAAAACTGTACTTTTGTCTTTAATTCAAGAAGTAATTCTCTTTGAACAAGGCTTTATGTGGCTTAGAGGTATTGCCAGAATAATGTATCTCCTGCAACTTTCCCTCCTCAAAGTTCTAAGCCACCTGTCAAGAGGAAGGAGACAAAAGGAAAAGCAGCAACAGCTATGAAATGCCTAATTTGCTTTTTACCTAACTTATTAGCTGAATATTTTCCTCAATATTTATCATCCTACACACCCTCAGCATACCTAATTATCTACCTATTCCATTCAACAAGTCAAATGGTCTTTACTAGTACAATCATCATTGCTTCTCTTCCTCTACATCCTTTATCATCCAAGGATATCATAAGCAACTTCACTGGAGAGTGAGGGGTGGTCTCTGATGGATCCAGACAAAGCACTTAATTAAAACTTCACAGAGCTTTCTAATACCCAACGCTACTTTATCCTTCTTTACACTAATTTGGAGACCTTTCTGACTGTTGGCAACCTATCTGCTATAGGCAACCATATTCTACCTGAAAAATGACATGATAAATATATTACACACCACTTTCAAGAGCCTTACTCTTTGACTGCATCCTGTTTCTCCCACATTGAGTCTGTCCCCCAAGCTGATCCTGCAAACTGCTGTCATGGTAATCATTTGAAAGCGTTCAGTTTTATTGTGTGACTCCCACACTAAAATCCTATAATAGCACTCTATTCCAGTCCTCCATTTTCACTGTTTCATTCACAGCTCTTCCCTGACTGGCCCCTCATTACCTATCAGTGTTATCCCTTCCACAAGACCCTATGCCTAGGCAGCCCCTGCTGTCCTCCAACAGGCATAGATTTTGCAAAAAAGGTTTTAAACACTGATAATAAAATTATTGGTCACTTTGGATATACACCTTCTCAAGGCTTCTAGTGTTTTGTTTTTTTCTCTTTAAAGCTTTCCAAATGGAAATATCCTATGTACTTTTTTTTCTTTCTTTTTTAAAAAATATTTATTTATTTATTTTGGCTGCACTGGGTCTTAGTTGTGGCACGTGGGATCTTCATTGCAGCGTGCGGGATGTTTTAGTTGCAGCATGCGGACCCCTTAGTTGCAGAATGTGGACTTCCTTAGTTGCAGCACACATGTGGGATCTAGTTCCCCAACCAGGGATCGAACCCCGGGCTCCCTGCATTGGGAACCCGGAGTCTTACCCACTGGACCACCAGGGAAGTCCCGCATTTGCTTTTTTCTGATAATTTGTGGTTATTGTAAAAAACTGAAATACAGAAAGAGTGAAAGCTTCTATTTGATCTGTCCTCCAAAAATATGCATTCTTAACTATTTGGTGTAGATTTTTACAGATTTTTAAAAAATTATACATGGACTTATTTTTACCGGAATATTATCATCATTAATCTGTAATCAGGGACTTCTTTCATCTCTTTTTCTTAATAACCAAAACCCTGAGCTTAAAAAATTAAAAAATAAGTAAGCAAAAAATCTTTATCTACAAAGTTTGGAAAAATTAGAAAGATTAAAGCAATTCAGAATCATGATATCTAGTGGTTTTGAGGTTGGGTAGTATTTGATTTTAAGTATTTTTGGCCATCATTATGTTAATAATAATAATAGATAACTTTTATATAACTGTGTGAAGCACTTTTCATCTGGCATTTTATTATCCCCATTTTAAAGATGAGGAAACTAAGTCACAGAGAAGTTAAGTCATTTGCCTAAGGTGGCACAGCTAGTTTTGGGGGGTTTTTTGCCTTTTTTTTTTTAACATCTTTATTGGAGTATAATTGCTTTACAATGGTGTGTTAGTTTCTGCTTTATAACAAAGTGAATCATTTATACATATACATATGTTCCCATATCTCTTCCCTCTTGCGTCTCCCTCCCTCCCACCCTCCCTTATCCCACCCCTCTAGGTGGTCACAGAGCACCGAGCTGATCTCCCTGTGCTATGAGGCTGCTTCCCACTGCTATCTATTTTACGTTTGGTAGTGTATATATGTCCATGCCACTCTCTCACTTTGTCCCAGCTTACCCTTCCCCCTCCCCATATCTTCAAGTCCATTCTCTAGTAGGTCTGTGTCTTTATTCCCGTCTTACCCCTAGGTTCTTCATGACTTTTTTTTTTTTTCTTAGATTCCATTTGTGTTAGCATACGGTATTTGTTTTTCTCTTTCTGACTTACTTCACTCTGTATGACAGACTATAGGTCCATCCACCTCACTACAAATAACTCAATTTCGTTTCTTTTTATTGCTTAGTGATATTCCATTGTATATATGTGCCACATCTTCTTTATCCATTCATCGGTTGATGGACACTTAGGTTGCTTCCATGTCCCGGCTATTGTAAATAGAGCTCCAATGCACATTTTGGTACATGACTCTTTTTGAATTATGGTTTTCTAAGGGTATATGCCCAGTAGTGGGATTGCTGGGTCATATGGTAATTCTATTTGTAGTTTTTTAAGGAACCTCCATACTGTTCTCCATAGTGGCTGTATCAATTTACATTCCCACCAACAGTGCAAGAGTGTTCCCTGTTCTCCACACCCCCTCCAGCATTTATTGTTTCTAGATTTTTTGATGATGGCCATTCTGACCGGTGTGAGATGAGATCTCATCGTAGTTTTGATTTGCATTTCTCTAATGATTAACGATGTTGAGCATTCTTTCATGTGTCTGTTGGCAATCTGTATATCTTCTTTGGAGAAATGTCTATTTAGGCCTTCTGCGCATTTTTGGATTGGGTTGTTTGTTTTGTTTTGTTTTGCGGTACGTGGGCCTCTCACTGTTGTGGCCTCTCCCATTGCGGAGCACAGGCTGCGGACGTGCAGGCTCAGCGGCCATGGCTCACGGGCCTAGACGCTCTGCGGCATGTGGGATCTTCCCGGACCGGGGCACGAACCCGTGTCCCCTGCATTGGCAGGCGGACTCTCAACCACTGCGCCACCAGGGAAGCCTGGGTTGTTTTTTTGTTACTGAGCGGCATGAGCTGCTTGTAAATTTTGGAGATTAATCGTCAGTTGCTTCATTTGCAAATATTTTCTCCCATTCTGAGGGTTGTCTTTTGGTCTTGTTTATGGTTTCCTTTGCTGTGCAAAAGCTTTTAGGTTTCATTAGGTCCCATTTGTTTATTTTTGTTTTTATTTCCATTTCTCTAGGAGGTGGGTCAAAAAGGATCTTGCTGTGATTTATGTCATAGAGTGTTCTGCCTATGTGTTCCTCTAAGAGTTTGATAGTGTCTGGCCTTACGTTTAGGTCTTTGGCACAGCTAGTTTTTGATGGAGCTAAGATTCTGACTCTAGGAAGTCTGATTCTAGAATGTGTGCATATAACCATTACATAGTTATTAATAATGTAAGATTTGCCAAGGTGAAAAAATTTTACTCATTTATAGAACAAATATTTATAAAGTACATGCTCTTTAATAAGCATTGTGCCAAGTACTATGCCAGGTCACAAGAACATAGAAGTAAACAAAATAGAGATTGTCCCTGATCTTCAGAACAGAGTCAAGTATTAAATGAATAATTAGTCAGTTGCTTATAATAAATTGTATCAAGCGCTACTAAATATAAGTACAGGGTACTATGGAATCTATATAGTATAGGCCCCAGCCCCTTCAAGGAAATGTTGTGAAAATAAATGACTGAAGAAGACTTTCTATTTCTTTGTTATTTCCTCAGTTTCTTTTTTCTCCTTCCTACTAAATGTTTTTCTCCATTTTTTTTTCCTTGTCTTCTTTGCGTCTCTTCTAATTTTCATCCCAGCAATGACCTAAATCTGGTTTCTTGCAGGTTAAGCCTTCTTTAACACTCTTGCCATCTGTTCTCCTTCTGGCTCTGAAGCACAAGATTTTATCCTCTGGTAATTTTTCATTAAGCTAATCTTTGTACAGCTTACAAAGTGCTTTTCAGCTGACAAGTCTTACATTTCATAATCAGTGCTTATTTTATTATACTATGATGGTAGAAATTGACCTTTTGAGCAAACATCTAAATGTTATCAAAATACTATGTGAACTGGCCCAAATCCTTTCAAATATGAAATTTTATTTCACATAGTAATTATCTTTCATGTAACCGACCATTATAAAATTTACTCAGGGAGTTTTTAAACATAATTTTGGAGAACCTTCTTAATGTCTGAGGAACATTACAATAGAGTGATTCTTTTTTTTTCTGTACTTTATTTTATTGAAGTATAGTTGATTTATAATGTGTTAATTTCTGCTGTACAGCAAAGTGATTCAGTTATACATACATATATATTCTTTTTCATATTCTTTTCCATTATGGTTTATGACAGGATATTGAATATAGCTCCCTGTGCTGTGCACTAGGACCTTATTGTTTATACATTTTATATATAATAGTTTGCATCTGCTAATCCCAAGCTCCTAGTCCGTCCCTCTCTCACCCCCTCCCCCTTGGCAACCACAAGTCTGTTCTCTATGTCCGTGAGTCTGTTTCTGTTTTGTAGGTAAGTTCATTTGTGTCATATTTTAGATTCCACATGTAAGTGATAACATATGGTATTTGTGTTTCTCTTTCTGACTTACTTCACTTTGTATGATAATCTCTAGGTCCATCAATGTTGCGGCAGATGGCATTATTTCATTCTTTTTTATGGCTGAGTAATATTCCATTGTATATATGTACCACATCTTCTTTGGTGGACATTTAGGTTGCTTCCATATCTTGACTATTGTAAATAGTGCTGCTATGAACATAGGGGTGCATGTTTCTTTTTGAATTACAGTTTTGTCCAGATATATGCCCAGGAGTGGGATTGCTGGATCATATGGCAACTCTTACAATAGAATGATTCTTATCTTTTATTACTACCTATTCCACAACTCCACCCTCAGAATACTGCCTTTTTGTCATCTCAATTTATATTCAGATACCTAAAACCTAGAACATACTCCCTTGCTCACGTTCTCATTGTTCAAAGAACCCTGACTACCATTCCCTTCTGGGGAGTGGTAAAAACAGAATAGTAGGAGTCAAAAAATGGTAAATTTGGAGAATGTGAAGAAATGCTGAATTAGGGATAATTTATCACAAAGAAAGGTGGCATGCATTTGAAATGGCAGATTTGAGCAATGGAGAAGAGATCATTAAAGTCCCTTCCCTTTTATCTGAGTCCTGAAAAGTAAACAAAAGCCTTATTAAGCTTGTGTGAGTATGGTTTCTAGTAACTAAATCAAGTATCATTTTTCAATTTTAAATTTAAAGTAAATAAAATTGGGGAATGAAAATGTACTAAAAGTGATTTATGGTGATGGTTGCATTAGTCAGTGAAATTACTGTAAAAATTCATTGTGTTTTACACCTGAAATGGGCATGTGTAAAATATACCTCAATAAAGTTGTTTTTTTAAAGCTACAAGGAAAAAAAATGAAATAACACTAAAAACTCAATCCCTTAGTCACACTAACTACATTTCAAATACCTAATAACCTCATGTGGCTAGCGGCTACCATTTTGGACAGCATAGGTCTAGTATATAAAACTTTTCCATGATGTTAAAAAATACTTTCTTAAATCTGTTTTAAGATTTCTTAAGTGTGAGTGTAAAATACTTACACTTACAGCAGACATATAACCGAAATAGAAAACATGAAAAAATCGAGTATCCTTAACACATCAGTGACTCTTAAAAGAAATATACAATGATAATAAATATTTTAAAAGTTCAAGGCAGCTAGCAAGCAAAGAAATGCATATTAAAAGGAGAGTGAATTAGTATTTTTGTCTATGAAATAGGTATTAAAAAAAAAAAGATGCTCCTAATGTTAAGATGAGAAGAAATGGATACTGCTGACAAAAGTGTAAACTAGTACAACTTTTCTGAAAGTTGGTTGGACAGTTTGGAAATAAGTATCAAAGACCTTAAAAGTAGGCATTCTCTTTGAATCAGCAATTCTACTTTTAGTAATTCATCTTAGAAAAATAAATGTGGATGGAAGCAAGGATTTATCTATGAGAGTTTTTAATGCGATATGGTTAGAATGGCAAAAAATAAAAAACCGTCTAAATACCCATCAATAGGGCATTGATTAAATTGATTACGATACATTTATAGAATAGACTATTAAGCAACCATTTAAAATTATATAATAGAATATTTAATAATATTTTTAAATGTTCATTGTGAATTATATATTGGTTAATGAAAAATAAAAACGTTTTAAAACTAAATGACCTAGAGTAGTCAAAGCCATAGAAACAGCAAAGTAGAATGGTGGTTGCCAAGGGCTGGGGGGAGGGGGAAATGGGGAGTTGTTTAATGGGCATAGAGTTTCAGTTTTGTAAAACAAAAAGGTTCTGGAGATTGATTGTACAGCAATGTGAATATACTGTTAAAAATAAGACAACAGGCCCACAATGGAGTTGCTTATCCTAAGCCCCATGTTACCAAACCAAGACTTGACTTAATTACAGTTTCAGCTCTCCCCAAAATGGAATCTTAAACCAGCCAGTCAGAATTGCTTAATCCACACTCGTTAGGTAATCTGCCTGATAGACCCCTGCCGTCCCCTAAAGGATGCAATAACCAACCACTCTTTTATCCAGTACAACTCCCTTGCTCCCACTCCCTTCTGCCTATAAAAGTCTTTCTTTTTGTACAGCTCCTCAGAGCTCCTTTCTGTCAGCTAGATAGAATTCTGCCTGATTCATGAATTGTTGAATTAAAACCAATAAGATGTATAAAATTTACTCAAGTTGAATTTTTTTTTTTTTTGCGGTACACAGGCCTCTCACTGTTGTGGCCTCTCCCGTTGCGGAGCACAGGCTCCGGACACACAGGCTCAGCGGCCATGGCTCACGGGCCTAGCCACTCTGCGGCCTGTGGGATCTTCCCGGACCGGGGCACGAACCCGTGTCCCCTGCATTGGCAGGCGGACTCTCAACCACTGCGTCACCAGGGAAGCCCTGAATTTTGTTTTTTAACAATACTTAACACTATTGAAAATACACTTAAAAATGGTTAAGATAGTAAATTTTATGAGTATTTTACTAAATTTTTAAATTTTAAAAAATAAAAAAGAAAAAATTCTATTTTTTATTTTAAGTATTATGTATGCCTTTATGCATACGTAAATCAAAATGATAATCGTAGTTATCTCTGGGTGTTAGGATTACTAATACATTTAATTTTCTTTTTATTTTTCTGTTCATGTCTACCATGAATGTGTGTTACTTTTGTAATCAAAAGAATGTTATTATATCTCTGACTCCTTTTTTTTCAAGTTATTTTATTTATTTATTTATTTTTGGCTGCATTGAGTCTTCGTTGCTGCACGCGGGCTCTCTCTAGTTGCAGCAAGCGGGGGCTACTCTTCGTTGTGGTCTGCAGGCTTCTCATTGCGGTGGCTTCTCTTGTTGTGGAGCATGAGCTCTAGGCACACGGGCTTCAGTAGTTGTGGCACTCGGGCTCAGTAGTTGAGGCTCGCAGGCTCTAGAGCGCAGGCTCAGTAGTTGTGGCACACGGGCTTAGTTGCTCCGCGGCATGTGGGATCTTCCCAGACCAGGGATCCAACCCATGTGCCCTGCATTGGCAGGCGGATTCTTTAACCACTGTGCCACCAGGGAAGTCCTCCAACTCCTTGATGACTGAAATTCCTTCCACATGGAACAAAGCCTATAGTCTACATTTAGAAGTACATTAAGCCTAGTGAAAAAATATCACATGGTATAAATTCACTCTAAAGTGTAATGAGGCTGTCAGGGGAAAAAACAGGAGGTAACTGGTTGCCTGAAAGGGGTAGGAGGAAATGTTTAAAAAATTAGAGATTCAGAAAAAAGACAGCAAAATTACCAACACAAACTTGGCCTACTTCAAAATTTTGCCCAGCACTAATTCTGGTTAGATCATACGAAAAAGGAGAGAAGACCCAAGATCCTTGAGAAATTGCTTGGGCAAGAAGCAATCTTGGGTGCAGAAAAGGCCAGTTTTTATAAGTCTGTCATTTAGACCTGGGAAAATATTTTGTTGGATTTTCCTGTTTTCACTGGGAGATTTATGTGTTCTGGATAATTTGTATACATCCTAATTGTCTCTCTCATTTTATTTCATTTTATTTATAGGACATAGGGAAGTCACACAGGGCCCATTAAACATGTGCTCACCCTCCTGGAAATCCCTTTTCAATGTATACACTGAGTGTGCATAACAAAGAGAATTTCATGTAATGATTTAGACTATATTTCACTTAATATATAGTATGAATGCAGTGACCAGCATGCAGAATTTTTAAGAACATCTAATTTTCAAATGTCAAGTTCTGTTGTTGCATAATTACATCCCAATATTTGGTTTGGAAACTATGGTCACAGTGAAATGGATTATATACATTCTTTTACTTGAGAGGGTCCTGGCACACATGAATTGAGCAGGCACACTGATCCCACCAATGCAGCAGAGTTTTTTCCCTTCAAAGAGATCCTCAGGGCTCCAGAAAATCTCCCACTGTTGTTGCCCTTCAGGAAGAGATTTAAACATCATTCTCCAACACCAGTAAATTTCTGTTAATCTCAAATCAAATAAATACGTTTTCAGCTTTAGTTTTAGTTGAGAAGTTGGTATGTTAAAGAATGTTTTAGCTCCAACCACAACACACATAGAGGAAAAAGCACAGCCTTCAAGCTCTGATGTGCAAAGAGTTAACGTCTTAAGAGCTAAACAGAACTGTATTAACTCCTCTCTTAACAAGCCAGGAGGACAAGAGGATTCTATAGGACTGAAGGACATCAAAACAGAGAAAAGAATTAGAGAGAGCTCTCTGGAGGAAGCAAGAACTGTAAGTTTATATCTAATACATATTTATAGTCTTTCATTTCTTTCCTTAGGGTGTTTTTGAAAAGAGTGAAATAAGTTTATTCATTTTGTATTGTGCCTGTCTCCCAGGCATCCAGACACAGTAACACTAGGTCATCTTTAATCCTGTCACCTTCTTAACTTCATACCACATCCAACTAGTTGGCAAGTATTTTGATTCTCCTTCCTCAGGGTCTTCGTGATCTATACCCCTCTTCCATCCCCCTGCCACCATCCTTCTTAATTCAAGGCCACTTGCCTGAACCACAGCAATATCCCCATGTTCTTCTCTGCCAGTCTCTCTAACTCACTTATGCCAGATGAATCTTCCTAAAGCCCTTCCACAGCTCTAACTCTATTGCTCTTGTGCTCAAAATGTGTAATTCTCACCCATTGGCAGAATGAATACGATGCCTCTAATTTATATGCAAGATCTTCCAAAATATGCTTCCTTTCACTTAAATTCCCACAACTCTTCTTTCTCAAAGTTGTCATGCCTACCTGCTACTGTCGAAGACCACCCTGCTCTTTGCCCATCCCTGATTCTATTGAAACTCTCCTCTCTCTGTATAGAACACTCTGTATCTCCACCTGCCAAAATCCCTCCCAGACTCCAACAACCCTCCCTCCATAAAGCTTTATCTGATCCTTCAAGTAAATGTGAATTTCAGTCTTCCTTTACAGTTTCATTTTGCTTTGCTCTTCTCAGATTGACTTTTTTTTTTTTTTTTTTTTTGCGGTACACGGGCCTCTCACTGTTGTGGCCTCTCCCGTTGCGGAGCACGGGCTCCAGACGCACAGGCTCAGAGGCCATGGCTCACGGGCCCAGCCGCTCCGCGGCATGTGGGATCTTTCCGGACCGGGGCACGAACCCGTGTACCGTGCATTGGCAGGCGGACTCTCAACCACTGCGCCACCAGGGAAGCCCTTGGATTGACTTTTTATATTTTACCTTACAGTTAAGAATGTGCTTTTCTCATTTCTCCTCTCCTCATTAATTGTTCACTTATTTTGCTTTCTTTTTTTGTGGGAAACTATGTTTTTTATTGTTATGATTGACATACAGCAGTGTATAAGTTTAAAGTGTACAGCCTAATGATTTGACTTACATATATTGTGAAATGATGACCACAATACATTTAGTAAACATCCATCATCTCATATAGATACAGAATTAAAGAAATATAAATACATTTTTCCTTGTGATGAGAACTCTTAAAATTTACTCTCTTAGCAACTTTCGTATCTGACATACAGCAGTGTTAATTATATTTCTCACATAGTATATTACAACCCTGGAAATTATCTCATAACTGGAAGTTTGTACCTTTCGACTGTCTTCATCCAATTCCCATTCCCCCCTACCCCCAACTCTGGTAACCACAAATCTGAGAGCTTTATTTTTCTTCTCCTTGTAGCAGCTGCACAAAATGGGTACTCAGTAATATTTGTCAAATTAAGTTCAGTCCAAATTCCAGGAGTTCCTGTCATCTTTTCTGATCATTCATACAACCGACACTAAAATTACAGAGACTATACTTTTCTCCATAGCTTCTCTTTATCTCTGTTCCAAGTTTCTTCCTCAATGCTTACATCTCCTTTGCTTCTATCCTCTTACATAAGATCGGCTCCTCCTGAGTTCCCTCACTCATTTTAAAACTATTTTCTTTAAGAGTCTATTCACAAATTGTCCCTTCCTTCCCCCAGATTTGAAGGAGCCTAATTTCAGCCCCCCTTTCATGGACTTGACTGTTTGTTGGGCCTGTTAAAGTTAGTAATGGGAAGACCTGAATTCCCAATCCATATTAAATTTAAAATAGCTAAAACCCTACTTCTATATTTTGACGCATAGGCCCACTTAATCCATGAATTTTTAGAGGATGGGAGTATTTTTGCAGCATTTCCTATGCTCCACTGAAATGCTACTGACATTCCTTTGAGCAGATTTTTCCACCTGATTTTTACATTTTTCTTCTTTTTTCTCTCTCCTACTCAAATCAGTGACACCATTATGGCTCTCACTTCACTGTGTTCTTGGACGTGAGGGAGAATTAATGCAAAACTTTGTAAAATTATTAAAAGCAACTCTAAAAAGGAAAACAATTTCTGCCACAATCCAATATCATAATAATACATCAATTGAAAAATTATTATGTATCTGCAGATACCAGGCACTCTGTTAGGTACAAAGATATCCTCAAAAGAGCTGATAGAGGGGCTTCCCTGGTGACACAGTGGTTGAGAGTCCGCCTGCCGATGCAGGGGACACGGGTTCGTGTCCCGGTCCAGGAAGATCTCACATGCCGCGGAGCGGCTGGACCCATGAGCCATGGCCTCTGAGCCTGCGCGTCCAGAGCCTGTGCTCCGCAACGGGAGAGGCCACAACAGTGAGAGGCCCGCGTACCATAAAAAAACCCAAAAAAACAAAAAAAGAGCTGATAGACTAGTGAAGAGACACATGATATATAAACACTATAGAGAACTGACTTATACTAACCAACATACAAGATAATTACATATATAATATAAATCATTAACTTATACTGATAAATACAATAGAATTATCAATTGGCCAGAGACTAGTTCAGTGAAAACAACAAAAAACAGCTAACATTTAGCTAATATGGAGCCTGTACTAAGTGCCAAGCATTATGCAAATTTTTTATAGGTATTATCTCAATTCACCCTCATCATAACCATATGAGATGAGTATTTCATCCCTAATTTATAGGTAAGGGAAATAAGCAGAGTGGTTAAGTAACTTGTCCATGGTCACACAGCAAAAGATGTGGATCCTTGTCTTTCTTATTCCTAGGCTCTTGACCACAGTCACTATTTACAGTTCATTTTCTCCAACTTTAATCAGAGGTGAGTATAAAATCAGAGTAAGGGGAGTTGGCTATATGATTTTAATTTTTGATGTCATCATACTGGCTTTATTCAGCAATCACTACTAAAGACTAATTCTTTGCCCTCACTCACCTACCATTGCCCCAGTGCACTGCAACTCAATACCACTGCGACGGATTTCTTTTTGTCTTTCATTTCATTGGGTGCAAAACAAGTGATAAATTCTTCTTCCTTACATCTACTCTCCACTCCTTTTTTCCTGAGAGATTAAATCTGGTCAATTCATTGGATTTGGATGTCCCTTCATCACACCTTCAGTGACGTTCTCCCCTGAGTTTTCTTTTCTGGTATTCTGATAGGCTCCATTTCATTCTTAGAGCTTCTCTGACCATTTTTAGTGGTGCTTTCCAGTGGCTCCATAGTGCTATACAGCTTTGGTGGTGTATTTTGGAAGGGTCATAAACCAGAACAATCTTTTCTGGGTCCAGGTATTAAAGAACCACAGCATCCCTTCCTCCACTACAGCTTCATTTTTGCAAATGGCCTCAGGTCCAGAGGACGAGGTCTGTGATGCAGTCACCCCTCCTTTCCCTTCATCTTACTTCTCTATGATAGGAGGCTGAGAAAATGGGGTAATATAGCAGACCTACAAAAGCTACTTTCAGTGTGAGGATTGACATTAAAACAAAATGGTTTCCTTGGTTGCTTCCATTCTGTTCTTATCCTGGGACTATTGTCTAACATGTGAAAGCGTATCAACTTTTGGGTGATAGTCAGCTTCCTTAATATAGAAATCTGTAAAGATCCCTTTAAAATTATGTCATTTGAAAGATATTCTCCAATTATTGTGGTTTAAAAAAGTGAAACATCACAGAACAGAATATGAATGACCCAATTCAAGTTAAATTGTCTGGAAAATAGATCAACAAAATGTTAATGTTTTCTCCTAGTAATAGAATTTCTCCATCATGCTTTTTTACCTTTGTATTTCTCTGCTTGTTCAAAATAAGCTTGTGAGCAAACTTTGTAAGTTGACAAGTCAAGCTAGCTTCAGCAAAAAGGGGAATTTGTTGTAAGGACATAATACTCTCCTACAGAACCTAAGGGCAGGAACAGAGACAGGCCTTGGAAAAGACTAAAATCAAGGATAGGAAGCTTTTAGGACCTTTTAACTCAGCCACTCAGTGTCATTCTCTCTCTTGACTTGTTATTCATTCACCTATTCACTTATTCAATATATATTTATTAGGTGCCTACTACATTCTAGGAGTTGTTCAAGTGCTGGAAAATAAAGGTAAATAAGATAAACCAATTGTCTGCTTTCAAAGTCCTTATATTTTAGTGAAGAGGAGGTAATAAATAAGTGTAAATAAATGAAGGTAGTTTCTGGCTATGGTAAGTGTTACCAGTAAAATAAACAGGGCGACATGACAGAGTATAACTGAAGATGTCCTCACTTTAGTTATGAAGTCAGAGAAAGTCCTCTTGGCAGATGAAAAGATCCTGAGAGACTGAAGGATAAGAAGGAACTAGCCATGTGAAGAGCAAGGGAAAGAACATTCCAGCCAAGTACAAAAGTCCTGAGGCAAGAGGGAGCTTGCTGGTTCCAGGAGCAGAGAGGAGGCCAGTGGCAAGGAATGTTATTTGCTAGAGGAGGAGAAATACAAAGAGTGACCTGAGAAATAGGAAGAAGGTCAGATCATAGAGGCCATGCTGACTACAGTAAGGAGTTTAGATTTTATTTTAAATGTAAAGGAAAACCACTGGACAATTTTAAGCAGGAAATGCGATGACCTGGGTTGTTTTTTAAAGAGCACCCTGGATGTTTCAGGGAGAATTGGTGGGAGGGGGATGGAGAGAGGAAAATGGGTAGAGCATTAGGAGAACATTATGGTAGTTGAGGTAGGGGACACTGGTGACAAGAATTAGAGTAGTAGCTGTGGAGACAGGGTGATATATATTTTTAGGAGGTACCTGGAGGATTTGCTAGTGGATGACAGAAAGGGAGAAATTGAGGCTTTAGGAACTGGTGGGATGGTAATGCCATTTATGGAGATAGAGAAAGCCTGGGAGATCAGGTTTGAGAGAGAAATTAAAATTCCTGTGTGAGACAGGTGAATTTGAGATACCTAGCAGTCATGCAAGTGGAAATGATTAAAATTCAGGAAGATGTACAAATCTGAAGGTCAGGGCTGGAGACAAAAATTTTGGAAACAACAGCATGTATACACACACACACACACACACACACACACACACACACACACACACACGGTATTTAAAGCCAGGAGATTGGATATTATAATTAAGAAAAAGAATGTTGACCAAGGTTTGAAGTGACTCTGCAGGTAGGATTTCCTGAGTTATTTAGGCTACAGAGCAGAATATGGCCATCCCAGAACTCCCAAGTTTACGTAATAGTCCTAGCCATTCACAGAGGCTAATTTAACTCTTAGTCCCATTTCCAAATGTCTGGGGAAAAGAATCTGATTGGCCCAGCTTAGGTCAGTTGTCTACCCCTGGTCTAATGAACAATGACTGTGGGAACTAGATCATAGACTATAAACTGGTTACTGGTGACTCAGTCCATATGAATGGAGTGGAGAGGGGTTCAGAGGTTCATTTCCTGGAGAAAGGATATGGTCATTGGCTTCCAGGCTGAGCAGACACTTTAAAAATGATTCAAAATGGTATGCATCAATTCTATAATCAGAAAAATTGATTTCATTTTGAAGAAATAATGTCATTATTACTGAATGCTTGGTCTTACCCTTCAGTGTAGAGTGATCCACATCACTACAAAAAAGACTATGTCATGTTATATACCATCCTGAAAGTGTTGAGGAATTCCTGCTACAACTTAAGTATAGCCTGCAGAAGGCATCCCAAAGTTGCATGTAATTGGCTGAACTTTTCCTTTATTTTAGTGTCCTGTGGGATCTCTCACAGCTTGGGAGATGATACGACATCTCATCTTCTGGTGGACAATACAGCCAAGGCCCTGTTAGAGACATAGACTCGATACCTGTGATGGTACCAGCGTCAAAAGGTAAATTCGGTGCCTGAGGATGGATGTCTTTTAGAATGAAAACAACCCTCAGTCTGTTATTGTCGGGCGTCTTGCTATCCTTCACAGTGACTGCTTTGCTCTCAGGTCTTTACTTCAATCTTCTCAACGTTTTATTCATATATTCTTATAATAAAATTTTTACTGTGTGGGTTTAGGAGGTGAAGATAAATACCACCACCACAAATACCACAACAAAAACCAAGAGCAAATGAGTGGGTCTCATTCTTCTATCCATGTGATCAGCCCTTCACTCTCACTAAACAGAGGTAGGCAATTTAAAAGGAAAGGGCAAGGACTTCCCCGGTGGCGCAGTGGTTAAGACTCCATGCTCCCAATGCAGGGGGCCCAGGTTTGATCCCTGGTCTGGGAACTAGATCCCACATGCATGTTGCAACTAAGAGTTTGCATGCCACAACTAAGGAGCCCGTGAGCCGCAACTAAGGAGCCTGCCTGCTGCAACTAAGACCTGACACAACCAAATAAATAAATATATATTTTTTAATTAAAAAAATAAAAGGAAAGGGCATGGCCCCACTAGCGCTTCTTCCCCACTCACCTTAAGATGCTTTTGTAACTTTGTTCATACTCTCCCACCCCTCAGTCCTATTCATAGCTACTATTAATTCTACTTTCACTTGATTTCACTTCTGTAAGTTTTATTTCAAAGATAGGGCACTTTATGCACTGCCCATGGGTGTATAAATGGTGCCATTGCTTTGGAAAAAATCTTGGCATTATCTAGTAAAATTGAACATGCAGCTTTACTTCTAGGTATAAAATTTGCAGGGATTTTTGCATATATGTACCAAGAGACATTTATCAGAATGTTCATAGTAGTGTTGTTCATAAGAATAAAAAATGGAAACAACATAAATGTCCATTGATCAGAAAATAAATACACACTGACATATAATTATACACTGAAATAAATTTTTTTCTTTATAATAAATAATTTAATTTTCTTTATAAAATTATAAAGAAATACAAGGCAGTTATTAATACAATATTCAAGATAGTGGTCCCTCTGGGAGAAGAAGGGAATAGTATGGGTGAGGAAATTACAGAGGGTATTAGTAACCTCCTGTTTCATAAGCTGGTATGTATGTATGTGTACGCTTTATTATTATTCTTTAAACTGCCCGTATATGTTTTATTTCCTCATTTGTATGTGTGAGATAGAAAAAAATAACATATGTAGTAATATTTATATAATAATACATGTATAATGTATGTTGTATATAATACATATATATTATACATAATAGTTTTATTGGGATATAAATTACATAACATAAAATTCACTCTTTTAAAGTGTACAGTTTCTTAATTTTTACTATATTCACAGAGTTGTGCATTCATCCCCAGTACCTAATTTTAGAACATATCATTACCTCCCCCAAAAAACCTTGTAGCAGACATTCCCCATGTCCCCACTCCCTGCCCCTGGTAATCACTAATCTGCTTTAAGTCTCTGGATTTGTCTATTCTGGACATTTTATATAAATGGAATCATATAATATATGATTTTTTGTGTCTGGCTTCTTTCACTTAGCATAATATTTTCAAAGTCCATCCAAGTTGTAACATTTATCAATACTCCAGTCCTTTTTATTGCTGAATAATAATACCACATTTTGTTTGTACACTCATCAGTTGATGGACATTTGAGTTATTTTCACTTTCTGGCTATTGTAAGTAATGCTGGTATGAACATTTGTGTACAAGTTTTCGGGTGGACATATGTTTTCATTTCTCTTAGGTATATACCTAGAAGTGGAATTGCTGGGTCATATGGTAACTCTATGTTAGTTCAAGGAACTGCCAAACTATTTTTGAAAGCAGTTGCACATTTTTACATCCCTACTAACAATTCATGAAAGTTCTGATTTCCTCATATCCTCACCAATAGTTGTTATTGTTATTGAGGTGGTATCTCGTGTTGTTTTTTAATTTATTCTTTCTTTTTGTGGTTTTGATTTGCACTTCCCTAATGAGTAATCACGTTGAACATCTTTCATGTGTTTATCAGCTATTTGAATATCTTCTTTGGAAAAATGTCTCCTCAGATCCCTTGCCTATTTTTTAATTGGATTATTTGCCTTTATATTGTTGGTTGTTAAGAGTTCTTTATGAATTTTTGATACACGTCTCTTAACAGATATATGATTTGCAAATATTTTCGCCATTCTGTTGGTTGTCTTTTCACTTTCCTGATAGTGGCCTTTGAAGCACAAAAGTTTTTAATTAATTAATTTTTTGATACTTGTGCTTTTGGTTCCATGTCTAACTTCATAGTGTCATGTCTAATACTTCATGGCCCAAGGTCGCAAAGGTTTATTCCCATATTTTCTTCTAAGAATTTTATACTTCTAGCTCTTACATTTAGGTCTGTGATCCATTTTAAGTTTATTTTTACTATGGTTTGAGGTAAGGATCCAACTTCATTCTTTTGCATGTGTCTGTCCAGTTGTTCCAGCACCATTTGTTGAAGAAGTTATCCTTTCCCTACTGAATTTTCTTGGCACACTTGTCAAAAATCAATTAACCATACATGTATGGGTTTATTTCTGGACTCTCAATTATATTCCACTGATCTACATGCCTATCCTATGCCAATACCATGGATTATTATAGCTTTGTAGTAAGTTGAAATCAGGATGTGAAAAATAACTTTGTTATTTTTCAAGATTATTTTAGCTATTCTGGATCCCTTGTATTTCTATCTGAACTTTAAATAATGCTAAAGCTAATAGGTAGAAATTTTATAATGTCATAATTTAAAAGTTTAATGTCATACAACGTCGTCATAATATACAATGTAAAATTATTTCCTCACAAAATAATTATTAGTTAATAGGTTTTAAAAAGACTTCTCAATTAATTTTATGGTAGACAAAACTATCAGACACCCTCTTAACCAATAACTGAAGTTAACATTAATGTTAATGAGACTGGTGGAGATAGCAACATTATGTGCCTCCTGATATAATGCACTGAGGAGAGTATAGCTTCAGTTCTGTGGGATTCCTGCCCCAAATGCACAACCTGAACCCATTATGAAGAAACATCAGACAAACCCTAACTGAGGGGCATTCTACAAAGGAATTGGCCTTTACTCTGTGCTCTTAAAATGTCAAAGTCATGAAAGACAAGGAGAAACTAAAAAAACTATTCTAGAGTGAAGCAGACTAAAGAGACATGGCAATCGAATGCAACACATGGCCCTGAATTGTTGAAATTTGAATGGTCTATGGGTTAGATGGTAAAATGATATTAATGTTAATTTCCTGATTTTGATGGATATACTGTGCTTATGTACATATGTTCTTCTTTTTAGGAAATATACAGTGAATTCTTTAGAAGTAATGGGACATCGTGTCTATAATTTCCTTTTAAGTGGTTCCAAAAAGTAATATGTAGAAAATATATATGTCATATTATATATTATGTAACAGATATATGTAGAAAGAGAGAGAAAGAATAGGATAAGGCAAATGAAGTAAAAGGTAACAATTGTGGAATCTAAGTGAAGGGGATATAGGAGTTCTGCGTATTATTCTTGCAAATTTTCTGTAATTTTGAAATTATTTCAAAATAAAAACTTATTAAAAGAATCGTAAGAAAGGGCTTCCCTGGTGGCGCAGTGGTTGAGAGTCCGCCTGCCGATGCAGGGGACACGGGTTCGTGCCCCGGTCTGGGAAGATCCCACATGCCGCGGAGCGGCTGGGCCCGTGAGCCATGGCCGCTGAGCCTGCGCGTCCAGAGCCTGTGCTCCGCAATGGGAGAGGCCACAACAGTGAGAGGCCCGCGTACCGCAAAAAAAAAAAAAAAAAGGGGGGGGGGGGGAGGGGGAAAAAAAAAAAAAAGAATCGTAAGAAAATAAATGAAGAAAGACTTTAAAAATTGTGAAAAAAATTGTGAATCACTATATATTGTACACCTATAACTTATATAATATTGTATATCAACTATATTTCAAGTTAAAAAAAAGAAAGGAAAGAGACATTATTTATTGCTTTTCTTTTAGGAACAAAATAATTAGAAGATGTTATAACATATGAGGATGAATGAACCCTAGTGGCAATTATGGCTAACCTGTCTAGCTGAGCCAAAGCTAGTTGATTCATGTGAGATAGATGCAGAAAAGAAGTCTCCAGAAGGGAAGCCAAGCACCTGGCCTAAGGCCTGGGAGTTTTACTTGACTTCCAAAAGGTTAAATCATTCGTATGCAGGGATTGTATTGTGGGAGGGGAGAGATTGTTTACTGGAAAAAAGGAGGAGGGGGATGACTTGCCTGAATCAGGAATTGCTGGGGTCCTGCTGGTCTTCTTGAGACCAAATAGATTGCATAGATAGAGATCCAAACTCCTTTAGATAATATTCTCTACTTGGGAAGACTGTCATTAACTGAACAAACAGTCTTTCAGTATCATTTAATCAGACAAGACTATTCATAGAAAGTCATTGTGTGGGAAGTCTTAGCCTCATAGGAAGATATCTGAGACACAGCTGACTTAATCTGGGTCAGGAGGGTTAACGATTCCCTGGAGGAAGGAATAGAATCAGAGACTAGCCAGATCCCTGACTTCCATGAATTCATCTCACCTCAAGATTTCTCCTTCATATGCATAATTTTCATCTGCAATGATTACACATGCTATTACCCACTCTGTTTTCATCTTCTCTCATTCCTATCCTAACATAAAGAGGTCCTTCAAAATTAGGCAGAAGGGTGGCTTCTTGCCTAGAGGGACCAACTCAAGACAGACTGAGAGAAAAAAAGTCTGCAAAACATATATATAACAAAGAACTTATATTCAGAATTTACAAAGAACTCTTACAACTCAAAAATAAAAATATTTTTAAAAATCCAACAATAAAAAATGAGCAAAAGATTTGAACACGCTTTATTTAAGAAGAAATGCAGATAGCATATAGCACACAAGAAATGTTCAACATCATTTGTCATTAAGGAAATGTAAATTAATAATGCAAATTAATACACTTAAAACCACTATATACCCACTAGGATGGCTAAAATTAAAAAGACCAAGTGTTGATGAGATGTAGAGGAACTAGAACTCTCATACCCTGCTGGTGGGAATATAATATGGTATAATCCCTTTGGAAAACAGTTTGGCAATTTTTTAAAAAAGTTAAACATGTACCTACCTTATGACCCAACTATTTCACTCCTGTGTATATACCCAGAGAAATGAAAACATATGTTACACAAAGATTTATACACAGATATTTATAGTAGCTCTGTTTGTAATAACCAAAACTGGAAATAATCCAAATGTCCATTGACAGTAAATGGATAAATAAATTATGGTTTATCCAGAATACTACCAGCAATCAAAAGGAACTACTGATAAATGAAACACCACGTATGAATCTCAAAATAATACTCCTGAGTGAAAGAAGTCAGACAAAAAAAAAAAAAAAAAAGGGACTCTCCTGGAGGTCCAGCATTTAAGACCCCACACTTCCAATGCAGGGGACATGGGTTCAATCCCTGGTTGGGGGCATCCCCCGCTCCAAAAGAAAAAAAAAACCACTGGGTATATAATGGATGACTCAAACTATATAAAATTCTAGAAAATGGAAACTAATTTGAAGTGACATAAAACATATGTATCAGTGGTTGCCTGGGAACAAAGGTGCGGGTTGGGGCTAGGATGGGGTGGAGAGGAGTGAATTGCTAAGGGGCACAAGGAAACTTGGCAGTGATGGATATGTTCATTATCTTTTTTTTCTTCTTTTATATGTTCATTATCTTAATTGTGGTGATGGTTTCACAGATACATACCTATGTCAAAATTAATCAGATTTTACACTTTAAGTATGTTCAGGGTAATACATGTCAATTATACTTCAATAAAGTTATTTTTTTTTAAACTTACATTTCATCATTTCCAAAGGATAGATTGGAGAGGTGGTAGTGGTACCTTAGGTGGTTCTGGGACTAAGGTTCTGAGCTCTCTTTCTTCCAGGGAAGGAGCTGTATTTTGAGCTCTGGGTTTTAGAATGGCTGCTACAAGATCAGAGCTGACTCTAGACTAGTGAACACTCACACACTCAAAGGTGTACTGTAGTTTCCTCTGCTTAGATCAAGCAGAGGCTGTATTCCAAGGAGGCAGCTTTGGGGACAATTTCTCCACACCACGGAAACAAAGGCGATGACTCTTGGTACTCAAGAAAGGTTTCTATCCTTTTCCTTACTGGGGATATGAAGACAGTTGTGGGCACAATCCTTATTTAGGTTCAAATTATCTAATGAGGAGGAAAAATAAAAGAGTGGATTAAAAAAAATTAAGTAGACTAAAAGCCCTATTTGATACTTTTAGAAAGATAATATACTTTCCAGACAGGAGGTTGAGTCATATGCTGGAATGATTTTCCACATCCAGGAGTGACATGGAATGATAAAGAGGTCCATTGGTACACATTTCTTATACGTCCTGAATTTCCTCTTAAACACATGACTCAAAATAGATTCAAGGGCTTCCCTGGTGGCACAGTGGTTGAGAGTCCGCCTGCTGATGCAGGGGACACGGGTTCGTGCCCCGGTCCAGGAAGGTCCCACATGCCGCGGAGCGGCTGGGCCCGTGAGCCATGGCCGCTGAGCCTGCGCTCCCGGAGCCTGTGCTCTGCAACGGGAGAGGCCACAACAGTGAGAGGCCCACGTACTGCAAAAAAAAAAAAAAAAAAATAGATTCAAGCCCTCTGGGCAAGATGTGGTGAGAGATGTGATGGGTTAAAAAATTACATGTAAAAATAATCTCCATTTACCCTCTCCTGGGACTTTAGGTAAGAATGTAAAGACTCAACTACCCTTGAGCAGGATGACCCGGGAAGAATTGGAGGACAGTTTGTTTCGTCTTCGTGAAGAGCACATGTTGGTGAAGGAGCTTTTTTGGAAGCAACAGGATGAGATCAAAAGGTACCCAGAGTTCTCCTTAAGTCTTTAGAAGCTGTATCTACACCAGGCCTACACCACAATAAACCAAAAAGAATACATTTTCCTGAGATGTCTACACCAGAAAACAATTCAAATGTCAAGGATGGTTAACTCCAAAAATAATTTTTGAAGCAATATTGCTTTATTCTGTTTTCTTGCCAAACACATCAATAATCAATAGACTGTGGCCATAGTTTATAAAGCATCATCAGAGTTATTCCAACCTAAAGAGCAAGAGACTGCACAGGCTTCTGCCCTGGTCACAAAAGAGAGAACGGGGACAGGGGAATGGCCAAAATCTCAGGGGACCAAAGGCTGCAGGGGCAAGCAAGGGAAGGGGTTTTTATTTACCAAAAATCATATTGATCATTTACTGTATGCAGGCATGTTATATGTGCTTTATATGTGTTAACTCATTTAATACTATTTAATACTATGAAAGAATCATCATTAAGAATGAAAGGGAGGGCTTCCCTGGTGGCGCAGTTGTTGAGAGTCCGCCTGCCAATGCAGGGGACACGGGTTCGTACTCCGGTCCAGGAATATCCCACATGCTGCGGAGCGGCTGGGCCCGTGAGCCATGGCTGCTGAGCCTGCGCGTCCAGAGCCTGTGCTCCGCAACGGGAAAGGCCACAACAGTGAGAGGCCTGCATACCGCAAAAAAAAAAAAAAAAAAAAAAGAATGAAAGGGAGTGCAAAGAGGTTAAGTAATTTGCCCAAGGTCATAGCCAGTGGGTGGCAGAGCTGAAAGCTCTTAACTCCAAAATATACCATACACAGTGACTTTAGGGTATTGGCTTTCAAAAGTGTACCTTTTGGGTGCAGACCTGGAAAAGAATCTGAGATGGGGTGTGGGTAGATAAATAGATGGGCAGAATGAGAGTTCCAAAAGTCTGGGGTTAATATCTAGAACACATTTTGAAGATATTTGTGTCAATGCCTCCCAGCCAAACACCACCAGGAACACACCTATAGCTGGGCAAGTTGGGTTAATTACTGCTGTAGCTTGAAAAAGTGCACACCATGGGCATCTCAGTAAGACTGTTAGAAAGAGCCTATTACAGGATTTTGGCTTCAGTTGGGCGATTTGGGGGAGGGTCCAAGGTAACAGAAGTTTGCTCTAGATTGGGTACTGTCAGAAAGCAGGGGCAGTTCTGTTTGGATATCTCAATGTCTTATCTACAGGGAGGTTAGACTAGAGTGAGGCTAAAGCTGTAATCGGGAAAGAAGCAGCAGTCACTCATATTAGTCAGGAGAGGAGCACGTTTGGTATTCTGCAGGTGGCAGAGTGAACTTGTTTTTGTCTGGGCTGAGACAAAAGTATACAGCGGCCTTGTTTGGTATCACTCGGTCATGGTCTCAGAGTGGCCTTCTGTGATGTTGTTGATCTGTGAGATTATGTCCAACAGCACAGTAACATGGCCTAGTTGTGAATGCCAGGCCACCAAACAACACTGAGGACTAGCTATGTCAGACCAATTCCCCGATGTCAAGAGCATTGCTTTGCTTTCTCATTGGTAATCCCCAGGAGTGGTTCAGAGCTTCATTTAGAATCTACAGTATTGCAGGCTTCCACTGTATGCCAACACTCTTCAGAATTGGAGATTCTTTTCTTTGTTTGTTTGTTTGTTTTTTGCGGTACGTGGGCCTCTCACTGTTGTGGCCTCTCCCGTTGCGGAGCACAGGCTCCGGATGCGCAGGCTCAGCGGCCATGGCTCATGGGCCCAGCCGCTCCGCTGCATGTGGGATCTTCCCGGACCAGGGCACGAACCCGCGTCCCCTGCATCGGCAGGCGGACCCTCAACCACTGCGCCACCAGGGAAGCCCTGAATTGGAGATTATTTTATATTGTGGAGAACTCGAGAATCCAGTGAAGTCAGATGGTTGCATGGGCCAAAAAACTTTGTCTGTTGGTCAGTAACCAAAAAGTACTTGAGGTTATAGATAGTAAGTGGCTAAATTGGATTCTGTCCCCTCAGACTTGGGGCAAGTTACCTAGCTGTTTAATGCCTTGATCTCTTTATCTGGATATAATGATATGTAATAATAATAGCTAACTCCTACCCTGCTTACAATGCACCATCACTGTTCACAGCCCTTATTTTATCCTCATAACAATCCAATGAGCAGGTACTGTTTTCATCTTTATTTATAGATGAGGAAACCCAGCACAAAAGGGTAATGACATGCCCCAGGCCACATAGTAAATGTCAGAACTGGCAGGCAGTGAGAACACAGAATCTGATGGTAATGGTTAAAAGTATGATTTTAGGTCAAGATAATAAATAGTAATTGACTATCCATTGTAGGTAAGACTCGGTGTAAGCAGGGTGGGTATAGAGGAATAATCCTTAGAGTGGGCACATATACAGGAATGTGTGGACAGTTGGGACTGGAGAAGTAAATATTAAAATTTCTACATATATTTAATTATCTCCCTGTTAAGAATTAGTATTTTTTGTTTCTGTTTTATAATGACCATAATTTATTAGTACAAAAGAAACTATATAATTTTAAAATAAATATACACACGAATATACTGAAGACTGCCTCATTTTTTACTAAGAGAGTGTGTGAGCACTGCAACAGAATGAACAAAGACAGACACCAAGATGTCCCTGCTCTGAAAGAGTTACAGTGTATTGGGGACAGAAAATTAATTTTTAAGTGCAAATAGTGGACTACAGCACATAAGTTTATATCAGAGATCAATTCAGATTATTAACCACCAGATAAACTGTAGAGATAGTAACTGTCATAGAAGGAGAGGGCACGAGCCACCAGCTCTCTTTTTGCCCACAGGATGAGGACAGCCTTGCTCCGGTCAGCCGCAGCAGGCCGGGACCGGAGGGCCGAGGTGGCAGCGGCGGAGCAGCTCTTGGGGCCTACGAGGCGGCGGCGGAACGCGGGGTGGCGGCCGCGGCCCCCCAGGCACCTGCGCCCCCCGCTGCACGGGCTGCAACTGCAGTTCCAGCGCGTCGGCCCCCCTGCTCCCCGTTGCACCCAGCCTCGCGTCCACGCGGGACACAGACAGCTCCACACCGCCGGGGCGGCGGGGGCCGAGAAACCCACGAGGGGTGAGGCTCAGGGCCAAGTCCCCGACAGGGCCAAAACACTGGGAAGGATTGATTTGCCAGCCACATTTTCCTCCCACTGCTTTATTCCGCCTACCACGCCCATTTTGTTCTTTTGTTCTCGTTCCTTTCTACCTCCCTAAAATCTTTTTTTCCTGAGTAGGATGTCCAGTTCAAAGTTCTCAGTTCACCATGCAGTACTGTTGAGAGGAGAATCAGACAATGGAAATGGGAATTTTGCTGGTCAAATTTTGCAGGGCTCTAGAAAACAGAGATAACTTTGATGACCTGCTTAGGTGTGAGCGGCAGTGATCTTAAGACAGGTCCCTCTCCTGGGACTCTGGGACTCTGGGCTAAGTGGCCTGTGCCTCTAAAACTGGGATTCTTCACCTTTTGGGGGAAATGGACTCCTTTGCAACCATGATCAAAAGCTAGGCGTTCTCCCAAGAAAAATGCACATACACATAGACAAAACTTTGCATACAATTCCATGGGTTCAGAGATTGTCAAAGCCTATTCCTGAAGTCCAGGCCTGGAAATCAGGCTGTTAAGTGAGGAGCTGCAGATTTTCATCTTCCTGTATCCCAAGTGGCTAAGTGTCTCTGGCTGCTATGGAACCCAACACTGAATTAAGTATAGCGCTGTGTGTAAATTTCCTTCACCTGGCCTACTCATCCCTGTTTTAGGTCCATGGGAATGGGGTGTCTTAACCCTGGGGACTCAATGTTAGGTTTTGTTCAGCACAGCCCTATATTTTCAAGCTCCCTCCTTGAGCCAACAAAATCTTTGTGAAAACAGCTAAAAGTAGAAAAACTAAATAAGTCTAAATTTCAATTCAGTTTAACTTCAGCATTATTGAATACCACTTACATACTAGGCACTAGAGACAATGATGCATTAGAGTTAGACACACAGTCCCTGCTCTTCTTCCCCTTTATACTGACCTACTTGAGAGTCTGTAGTCCCGCTGACTTATTAAATCAGTAGTTGCATATTTTTGCAAGTAAAAACTGAGAAGCTCCCCTCTGAGATCATTGGTCATATAAGGATTTCCTCCAGATCTCAAGGCTCCCTACTTCCAGCACTTGGTGTTCCATTTCTAGCACTTGGGGTTCTGGAAAAATCTGTTGCCAGAGTCTACATCTTCTGTCTAAACTTTCAGAGTCAAGGGACAGGCTGAGCTACACAGCTCCTCCCACATTCAAGGAACATGTGACAAATGAAAAAGCCAGAGGTGAAGTATCCAGTGAACCCAGCGAACAGTGAGTTCTTTTCCTTTATCCTGTGCTGTTACAACTTTAATTGGAAAAACCTCATTTAGGGAACAAGTGAATGTTGCCATTTCTGAGTCATTCCAGAATAATCAGAGAAGATGAAAGTCAGCCCAATTTGGAAGTTGTCAAATTCCAACTTCATTGCTTAAAAATGGAAAATAAGCATCTCTTTGTCTTCCAAGGAAAGGAAAATAAAGGCCCTTTCCTTAATTGAAGGTATTCCCTCTCTTTCCCTTTATATTTTCCCCCTTAGGTCGTAATTCACTTATATTTCTGTTTGACACTGGAAAGCTATATTTGGTAAGTTTATCCTCCACATATGCCAAGATTACTAACTCCTCTAAGTTCTTTTTATATATGTGAGAGCCCAGTTCTAAACCCCTATAACAGCGGTTTCTAATTCTTCTTTTCGTGTTTAATATTCCTAATTCTAACAGTATAATCTCTTTTAACAAAGTCATAATTATGATTAAACTCACTGGCCTATGCATGCCTAACAGTGCCCACATTATGACCAGCGATACTATGCAAGTGGAAGAACCACCCAAGTCTTCTGAGAAAATGTGGTCCAAAGATGAGAATTTTGCACAGAGAAGCTCTTTGGAGTGTGCTCAGAAGGCCACAGAGCTTCGGTAAGGGTGTGGCATTCCATGCCTCAAGCCATAATGAACTGAAAAAGAGGTTCTTGTTTGTACCTTTCTTCCATCTCAGAGGAAAAGAGAATGCTTGGGATTAATTCAATCTGAGAAGTAGACCTGGAGGCCCAAGTGGTTAAGTAATGGATTAACATAAAAGGGATGCTTATATATAATAAAAGGTCTGCTGCTTCACTTCACAGAAGGAAAACGATTTCATCCTCATCACCAGATGGGGGCTCTCAGCCCCCGCTGTGCACCAGTCCCTGGAAAACTTTTTTTTTTTTTACGTGGCTGGTCTGTTTTAGTCCCTGGAAAAGTTTTTTAAAAATAGACTTTATTTTTTAGAGCAGTTTTAGGTTCACAACAAAATTGAGCATAAAGTACAGAGATTTCTCGTATACCTCCCTGCCACTTCTCCCCACACTGCCTCCTTCACTGTCAACATCCCACAGCAGCTAGAATTGGGAATCTCTGAGACAGAGTCTAGCGAACCCAAATCCTCCCCCACTACCTTTGAAATGATAAAGAAAACATGATCTCTTAGGTTCAGAAATAACGATCTTCCTTTGTGTCGCTGTCCATATCCACAGGGGGAAAAATACTTAACTCTGTCCATTCACAGAGGATATTTTAGCACTGTCTTCTTTCTCCAGAGCTTCCATTAAGGAGAATATACAGCTGATTCGACTTAAGAAGCTCTTACATGAAAGGAATACTTCTTTGGCAGTGACAAAAGCACAATTAACAGAAGTTCAAGCTGTGAGTTGCCATCATCAGCTGTGCCTTTTTGGGGGAAGAAAATCAATTAGTTAAGAGATTTGTATTATCTTCTCCACTTTACACATGGGAGACCACAATGGAGAGAAACTAAGTTGTTTGTCGAAAGTCACACAATTGTGATGAATTGGGAGATTGGGATTGACATGTATACATGTATAAAAAAAATAGTAAAATTAAATAAAAAAAAAAAAGAAAGTCACAGAATAGATAGGTGATGTTCAAATCCAGGCCTTACAACTCAGAATCCATTCTTTTTCCAGTACTTGCCATTATCCCTCTGCTGGGAAGAAGGCTCAAGCCCTGGCCTGCTAAGGTGGAATTAAGTGAGGTTACCTTGTGTCAGGTTAAGTTCCAAGCCAAAAACCACAACCAGAGTTTAATTAAACTTGGGGAGCCAAGAGCAGTCACAGGGGAGGGGAAGGAAACCAGATTACTGAGCATTTTCTATGTGACGGACTCTGTCCTAGATACTTAGAATCACGATCTCATTTAAGCCTGACAACAGCCATAAAGGTAAGTACGTTTAACGGATGAGGGAACTGAGCCTCAAAGAAGTTAAGTAACTTGCTCAAGTTATAAAAATAGCAAGAGGCAGAGCAGGATTTGAGTCCAGTTTTATCTGAAATCAAGGCTCACACTCTTCTCACTACCACACAATGGAAACTCATATCTGAATGGTAGAAAGAAGGCATAGAGGTTCTAAATAATAGATTGGCACCATTCTTTTATTGAATAAACATTTATTGACTACCACAAACTGTGAAAAGCACTTGGATACAAAGATTAAAAAGATAAGACAGCTCCTGCCTTCAAGGAACTTACAAGAGTGAGAGGACAAGATGTAAACAAGTACAACTATCCACAAACAGGGTATGGGTGCGACACAAAAGAGAGAATAGATCCACCAGAGGATGGGGCGCAGGATCTGTAAAGGATCCATAGGAGATTCTATTCGTGAGCCAAATACTGACAGTTTGGCAGGGGTTAATGAGCGTGCAAGAGAGGGAAGGGCTTTCCGGGGAAGAGTGGTGTAGGCCACGGCACAGAGGTGAGAAACATCAGGGATCAGGTCATGGAGGTCTTATCAGGAATTTAGACTTTATCCTACAGATATTGAGAGCTGCAGAAAGGTTTTAAGCAAGTTGGTAACATGATCAATTTTTTTTTTCCCCAAAGAGATCACTTTGCCTTTTTTTAATGTCCAAAATATTTTGAAATACATGTTAACAAAAAGAATAATACTTTCAAGAAACTATTATAGAGCACTAATAATGATTAATTCTGGGTAGTAGTAGAATTATAGATGACTGCTATTATAGTACTTATACTTTTCTGAAATTTTCAACTTCTCAAAAATGACAAAACTACCAGGAAAGATCATCTGGCAGCAGAGTGAATGATAGGTTGGCTGGTATAAGACTGGAGGTAACAGATGAGTAACATGTTACTTAACAGATGAGTGATTCAAGGGAGGCAGGATGAGGGTCCCAACCAAGGCAGTGAGAGAGGCTCATAGAGAAAGGACTGTGTTGGGAGAGGTCCAGGAAGTGGAAGAACGGACTTCATCACCAAAGTAGGGTGGGTGAGGGAAAAGCAGAAATGAGAGATGACTTCTGGGTCTCTAGCTTGGGTGACTAAATGATGGTGCCATTCATTGAGATTAGCTACAGCTGGTGCTGCCCTTGGTATGTCTGTTTTGATTGGGACTAAGGGCATCTGTACAAGGCCAAACTCCAAACCTATGTTTTGTAGAGAACTGTGCATATGCTCATATTCTTTTGATTCGGTTAATTTTGGTAGCACTGAAAGGATGGGAAATCTGGAAAGGAAGTTATTTTAAAGTTGTATTGGTAAATAGCTATATTTGTGGAATTAGATTTTTCTTAAAATCCATCTATTCTTCCATTGCATTAAAGGAAGAAAGGGAGAAAGCCATTCTAAATTGAATGTCTTTGCCCATATTAATGGTAGTGGCAAAGATGACCTAAAATGGTGAATAATTTTCTAAAATGTAGGTTTTACAATTTGCTTTTTTTAAGCAATTTACCTTTCTAGTCATGCTTACTTACACATATACTAAGATAAGTTTGCATCCTCTTAATCCCTTAGCAGTAAAATGTGGTCAGTAGTGCAGACTCTGGAGTCACACAGGCTGAGGTAAAGTTCTGCCTCAGCCCCTTGAAAGCGGTGCGATTCTGGGCAAGTTAGCTGTATGAGCTTTGGGTTTCTCATTTTTAAAGTTTAGATAACAATACCTCTCGGATTTGTTGTAAGGATTAAATGAGATAATATATGTGAAACAATTATGATGATCATAATGTAAGAGATAATGAAACACACAGTAACATATAACATAGTAATTACTCAACCAATAATAGTAGCTGTTGTTGTGAGTTTGGCTATTGTTTTTTCTATTTCTAAAACTGGAAAGAGACCTTTCTGAAGCATGATGAATAAGAGATGGCACCTAGTTTGAAAATAAAAATACTTCTTAGAAAATCCACCAAGTGCAATGCAAATGTGAATAAATGACCCTTCATCCTTTTTAAAGAAATGGTGTCATCTATTACATTCACAGACTGCCTGGCAAGCTAGGGCAGGGGAAAAGGAGCAGCAATTAGTAAACAGGCACACAAATTGACTTGATTTATGGGAATTTTTTATAATGTCTTTTAAAATAAATATTTAAACATTTGTATTATAAACATCAAGTTGATATATCAATAAAATAATACTTTTTTCTTTCTTTCAGGCATATGAAACTCTGCTCCAGAAGGTACTTAATAAAGATTCCTTAACTCTGTTTCTTAGTAATCAGAGGAATGAAACCCAAATGAATCTTCATCTTCAAGTAACATAACACCAGAATTTAGCTAACTATATCAAAGTTATTATGTTATATAATTTTTATTGAGACAAATGGTACTATCACTATTATCAGAAGATACTGCATTGTTTTCAAAATTGAAATATGAGATCTGAGTTGAGAAATATTTGGAATAGTATTTTTCAGCCTATTGCTACAGAGAATTATAGCATTTGTTCAAAAATTCCTAAGAGTAGTCCTCTAGCATGTGTGAGGTGGTGAGATATAGCAAAGTTGTTGCAAAACTTCTCTGGTGTTACTAAATACTTGCACCTCTGTGAGTGGGGTACAGGTGAAGCTAGGTAAGTGTCCGTGATTAAGAGTCACTAAGGCAGAGTTCCCAACATGACCAGCCACAACTGTTCCTCACCAGAAGGAACATGGTCATTCTGGGAACTCTGCCAGAAAAATGCACTTAACTTCTAGAGTTAACATATCACTTTGCTAGGGGCAAAAGGAGAAATATTTCATCCTAAAAAGCATTCACATAGCTTAGAAGGTAAAGGCAGCTGAGAAAGGTGGCACTTAATTTAGAATCAGGGTTGAATTTGAACCTTGGGAAAATTAAGGCTCCAGTGACAAATTACAGTTTCCCAGAGTGGAAAATCCTCACTCACAGGGAAATGGTACTTCCTGAGAAATGCTAGGGTGGAAAACAAGGTCAATTTACAGTGCAAAGGCAACATACTATAAATCAAAGCCCTTCTTTGAGATTTCCACTAGGGAATGCTCCAGTTGTTTGTATCTTGAGACCCCTCCTGCTGAGTGATATAAACATTCGCAGAGCAACTTTCCTTTTGCCCCAGAATCAGGGAATCCTGGGTACAGCCCATGATGCCCTCCTCAGCCAAGTGAATGAGCTCAGGGCAGAGCTGAAGGAGGAGAGCAAGAAGGCTGTGAGCTTGAAGAGCCAACTGGAAGATGTGTCCATCCTGCAGATAACACTGAAAGAGGTAAATAACAATAATAATTGAAAGATACCATCAGTTGTATGTGACATTCCAATTTCAGAGATGTTAAAAAGTGTATCTTAGCAAAAATATGGGTATTTTATTTTTTCAAATAAGAAAAATGAGATTCCAAGTGGTTAAATAACTTGCTCAAGATTATACCATTAGGGGAAAAACTGGGATTTATATTTAGGTCTGTTCTCCAAAGTCTTTTCTCTATTATAATGTTCTGCTGTTTCCCTAACAGTAGAAACCCAGACACCATGAAAATTTAATTCAGAGAATCCTCATTAATTCCAATTAAAATTTCTATCACACCTTCAATTGGTTCAAGTCTTTATAGTTGAATGGATCCTCATAGACATAGAAGATGAACATAGAAAATCTCCCACCCAAGTCCCACCCTGCAACAGAAAAGGGAGACCCTGTGCAAGGTAATAGATTTTAAAACCTTATCTCAGGCACTCTACTATCATTCTTAGTTTCAGGAGAGAGTTGAAGATTTGGAAAAAGAACGAAAATTGCTGAATGACAATTATGACAAACTCTTAGAAAAGTGAGTACCAAGTTTGGATCCCAGAACATTTTTTTGTTATAAAAGACAATTACTGGGGCTTCCCTGGTGGCGCAGTGGTTGAGAGTCCGCCTGCCGATGCAGGGGACACGGGTTCGTGCCCGGTCTGGGAGGGTCCCACGTGCCGCGGAGCGGCTGGGCCCGTGAGCCATGGCAGCTGAGCCTGCGCGTCTGGAGCCTGTGCCCCACAATGGGAGAGGCCACAACAGTGAGAGACCCGCGTACCGCAAAAAAAAAAAAAAAAAAAAAAAAAAGACAATTACTGAAAAGTGCCTTCCGAATTTTAAAAATAAAAATAATACCTAGTCTCGATAAGGATACCGGGAAACTGGTACTCAGTACTCTTAGTGAGAATATAAATTGGCAGACTATTTTTGGAACGGAATTTGACACTATCAAAAAAATGTTAAACGTGCATATCTTTTATGCCAGATAACCCTTTTTTTTTTTTTTTTTTTGCGGTACGCGGGCCTCCCGCTGCCGTGGCCTCTCCCGCCGCGGAGCACAAGCTCCGGACGCGCAGGCTCAGCAGCCATGGCTCACGGGCCCAGCCGCTCCGCGGCACGAACCCGTGTCCCCTGCATCGGCAGGCGGACTCTCAACCACAGCGCCAGAAGGGAAGCCCCCGATAACCCATTTTTTGGAATCAAAACTAAAGAAATCCTCTTGTGTATGTGCAAAGAGATCTGTGTAGTAAGAATGTTAATTAATACATTGTTAATTTAATTAGTAATAGTAAAAAAGAAGGAAACCATCCAGATTTCTTATGATAGGGATCGACTAAATAAATCGTGTTGCACCGCCACGTTGAAACGGTATAAAGCTGTAAAAAATTAGATAGATCTATATGCCTAAGATACACTATTAAAAGAAAAATCAAATTGCCAAAGAATGTGTTCATTGTGACCTAATTTATATCATGTGTGTGTGCATCCACAAACTTAATGAGATGAAAGGACTGAAATAGGGCAAAGAGGCACTTTTATTCTATATACTTCTATATCATATTAATTTTTCACAAGCATATATTTACATAGTGGTTTTGAAATTAAAAATACCTGTAAGTTTAAAAAAATTAAACGTGCCTTCTTATAAGTTAAAGGCAGCAGGGGGTAGATTGGGGAGGTTGCATGGGAGGATCCTGGGAACAACTGATGCTCTTCAACTCAGTGAAATAAAGTAGTGTGGGGATTACCCACTTTGAAGACTCCCTGTGGTAGATATTACTATTGGCCTCTTCCCTTCATTATTCATAACATTATCTTCTTGGATCATCATGTAATGTATGGGCAGGAAGTGCCAAGAAATCTTAGTACTAGCTTAACAAGTTGTTTTTAGACCACATTTATTAAAATGATAACTAGGAAAAAGACATAAGCAGAAATAATTGCTTGATTATCAATGTCACTTCACTTGTGTAAATAATCAAGAACTGGCCATGTGTCTTTTACACTCAAGATGGGTCTGCCCTGACAGCTAGATATAGTGGTGTGCAGGCTGCAGTTATTGAAAAGTTTAGTTCCTACCCTTCAGTGTAATAATTTACAATCTAGTTCAAAGGCAAGTATTCTCTAAACTAGCCGCTGGTGAAAGTAGACAGAGGAACGGAGTAAGGAAAAGAAGAATATTCTGTTACTTATTTCTAATCTAGCAGGCCTGAGAATGTCTTGGTACACAGTTCCCTAACTAAAGAAAACCATCATGCTGGAGAAGTTCCTTGGGAAATAGATATGACTTGCGTTGTTTGCCCAGGGGGTTATTTGAGACTTAAACCGAAGTGATACTAAGCAACTCCTCAATAGGACCCAAAAGTTCCAAGGCAGTTGGTAAATGACAGTTACAGAGAAAGCAGGGGCAGAAAAAACATGTAGGGAAATGAATGATGAACTAGGCCCAGGAGATGCTGAAACTGTGTAATAAAGACGTCATATCACCCACCTTTGAGTGTCCATCTGACAACTCTCCCCTCCCTCCTTACTTGCTTCCCATTTTCAGCATGCTGGATAGCAGTAATCAGCCTCACTGGAGCAATGAGCAAGGAGAACAGCTACAGCAGAAAGTCTCTCAGTTGCAGGATCACCTGGATGCTGAGGTGGAGGAGAAGAGAAAAGTCTTACTTCAGCTGTCAAGAGAGAAAGGTAGGTCAAGCCCTGAAGAGTCCTCTCAGATGAGGCATCCTCTACATCTGGTTTGGGAGAAGGGAACTTGGGCCAACATTTCTCCAGTCCCATCACTTGATCCTATTTTTGTGTGGGTCCTGGATAACTAGAATAAGAACACTGGCAGTCAGGTCAGATTCACAATCAAGAAAGCATGACACCTACCTCACACATACTTATCCCTACATATTGACTTTCCATGTGAGAGAATGCCAATTCTTAAGTTATAATGTTTTTAAACAGTCAATTTATTGAAAGTGTTGAAAATGAATTTTTCTGCCTTTTATTCTCATCAGCCATTTTAGGGTGGTTTGGAATTGTTTTGTTTTAGCATCTGATGCCTGAAATTGAGAAGCAAATTATTGCTCTTGGTTACCACTACTATTTCCCCATCTTTTTTTAAAATTTTATTTATTTATTTTTGGCTGCATTGGGTCTTCGTTGATGCGCACAGGCTTTCGCTAGTTGTGGCGAGTGGGAGCTACTCTTGGTTGTGGTGCACAGGCTTCTCATTGCAGTGGCTTCTCTTATTGTGGAGCACCGGCTCTGGGTGCTCAGGCTTCAGTAGTTGTGGCTGGCAGGCTCTAGAGCGCAGGCTCAGTAGCTGTGGCTCATGGGCTTAGTTGCTCCATGGCATGTGGGATCTTCCTGGACCAGGGCTCAAAGCCATGTCCCCTGCATTGGAAGGTGGATTCTTAACCACTGCGCCACCAGGGAAGCCCTTTCCCCCTGTCTTAATTCTTGGATCACAGTAGTTATTCTGAAGATTTTTAAATACTGTCAAAGAGACCTTTGTCTCCCTTCTTTTTGCTAGGCTGGACCTTGATATTTAGTCTTATCAAACTTACATTTCATCATATTCTAGTATATTCACATAAAAAAGTGGAGGAAAAGAAATATGACATCAAGAAAAATAGAGTCAGGAACCATAAAAGGATAAAGCTTAGGAGTGCATGCTAAGGATCTTGTAGTATGTATGAAGCACAAGTGAAGTCTTGTGGTAATCTAATCTAACCTCCTCTGTAATGCATGATACTGAAATGATCACACTAAATGCTGATCACCTTCCTTCCCCGAAACACACATGGAAATGTCCAAATGCCCAACCTCCCTTCCTCCAACTCAGGGTCGGAGTCAAGGTGGGTGTCACAGAGAGCCAACAGCATAGAAGTCAGATGGAGTTGGGGAATGGTTGGGGAGATACTGAATTAAATGGTGCTGTCAAAAAGTTTGGACTATCCCAGTCGGTCAAGTGGCCCTGATTTTGTTGTGGTGGTGGTAGTTCTCCCTTCCATACTACAGTTCTGAAGGTGTTCTTTTTGTTTGTTTTTGGAGTCCAAATGTCAACTCAGGGTCAATAAGCTAGAACCCCTTTGTAGAAATAAGAGAGAATTGCTTCTCTAAGGGCAAGTTTATAAAATGAATTAAACATTAGTGGGAAAATTTAATTCACACTTGGGCCAACTTTAATATGGTTGTTGGTAGCTACAGAGTTTCAGCTTTCTGTATTATTTTTTCCCCAGCTCAAAACAAGGATCTGAAGCTTGAAGTCACCAACCTGCTTCAGAAGCATAAACAGGAAGTGGAGGACCTCCAAAATAAAGACACAATTTCCCAGTCTCCTGACTGGCAATCTGAACCAGCCACTTACCCAGCTCTATTCCAAGAGGCCACTCAGATAGAGGTAAGAGCATCTTTAATCAAACAGGTCCCCTCTACAAGAGGGACTGCTGGCAAATATCCCTTGAAAAGATGAAGGGACTAGAAAACTAACTGAATAATATTTTGTCCTGATTGAGGACAATATTTGGAAGTATATGAGAAGGCTGAGAGCAGAGATAGCTTCATGAGCTCCACAAACTTTTTCCACACTGTACAGCTCATAAAATTTAGAATTTTTTTCAGATGAGGACTTGCAATGATCTGCTGAAGAGCAAACAGCCATGGGAGATTGTATAACTTACTCACTGCTGCTGTTGAACATGAGGAACTAGGAGAGAGCACTAGAGAGCACTTGTAAAGTAACATAGGTCCTCTTCTACATATTGGAGTAGATTCTGCTGCTGGTATTTTACTATTATCAACGGCTGCTGTAGAGAATAGTTATTACTATACCTATCATTTATACTCCCTTTTACCAATGCTTTTTCCTCTGTAGCCCTGTGAACCAAAAAACCAAGAAGAAAAGAAACTGTCCCAGATGTTAAGTGAGTTGCAAGTATTGCATGCAGAGACCATATTGGAACTAGAAAAGACCAGAGACATGCTTATTCTGCAGCGCAAGATCAACGTGTGTTATCAGGTGCAGAAAAAGATGGTACAGGAAGGGGATAAATAAATGGGCACATGGGAACTACTTACAAGATGGGGAATGAAGCAAGACCCGAGTTTCCAGGGCTGATGCAAGGTGATATGCTGACCTATGCAAACACAGGATGTGCTGTCCTTTGAAAAACTTGAGGACTCACACATGCCCATGGCACCTTGGCAATAAAAGCCAGAAGGGGCCAGCTAATGAAAATGGCAAGTGGGAAGCTTCTGGGTTCAAATTTTGCCAGTCCCAGGAAAAATACTACCCTATGGCACTAATAGCACAACTGGTCCTGGAGGGGTCTGTGAGGAACCTAAGCCTTTTTCTAGTGGATGAATCTGCCCTGCTAAGGAGATAGTGGAGTCTCCTTTACCCAGCAAGTACCACCTTTTTATCTGGGCTCTTTGGTTCTGGGCCACTGAGATAGAAAAGTTCAGACATTATTTCGTTTCAGGAGGAACTGGAGGCAATGATGACAAAAGCCGATAATGAAAATAAAGTTCACAAAGAAAAACTGGAGAGGTTGAATCAACTCCTAGACCTCAAGAACAAGCGTATCAATCAGCTGGAAGGTATTTTAAGAAGCCATGGCCTTCCAGTATCCGGCAAGTCTTAGTACTTTGTTCACTTCCTCTTGGGATCTGTCACAGAGCTAAATGCCTGTGCTCCCCTCTGCACCTGTCAAGAGGGCGCCCTCTATGTCTTGGTATAGGACTTATCCCTCCCATTCTTGATTATCCTATCATCTTTGTTGTTTTAATACATGGTTAGCAGTTTCTTCTCCTGCATCATGTCAGTGTCTTTTCTCTGGAGAGTTTCAACAGGGCCCAGCAATTGCTGAATCTATTTTGAAAATAAGAGTGTATCACTGTTGGTCCTCAGGGTGGGTAACACGCTCCCTCTCTCAAGATTGTTTCCTCAAGCCAGGCCTATATTTCAGTTTTTGGGAGATAATAGAGCTACATCACTCATCTCTTGTCATCCTTTTCTGTGATTTCTCTCTAAAAGTCTCTGAATTCTTTGTTGCGGTCTGAGGATGTCTACATAACAGGGCAGGTGGCTGGACACTTATGCAAATTTTATTATGTGATACTTCCTGTATTTAATTCAGTCACTGTCGACCAGGATCTGGTCTCAGCCTTACATATTGAGAAAATTGGCTTTGTTGTTATACCCAGTGGTGAGAGACCTGACCCGTACTAACCACATTCACCAAAGACTGATATTTACACCCAAATGTTCATTTGTTATTTTATGATAGTGGCTCTTTCATTGCTGCCTTGAGAATATGCTCATGGCAGCTCGTTCTTGGGGAAGCAGAATCAATAAGAAGGATACTTAGTGAGGCTGGAACTAGAGTAAAGGGAGGTGGGTCATTCAGAAGCATGATTTATGCATGCCAGGGTGCGTCAGTTAAAAGGTCCCTGCCATATAACAAAGGAAATCCTTTGGATTGAAATTCTCATGTCTTTCAGATTCAGGGTGTTTCTCCCAGGACAGTGCAGGATAAATACAATTACCTACCTCTGAAGATTTATTTGCTTTAACTTGTAGTTCTTTCATTACTGGTAAGGCTGAAGAGTTTTTCATATGTTTACCAGTTATTTAAATTATTTCTTTTGAGACTTGCCTGTTCCTGCCCTTTACTATTTCTTAATAGTATATTGTTAATTTGTAGAAGTTCTTTATATGCTAAGATTATTAACCTTGTGACACGTAATGCAAAATTTTGAATATATTTTATTTATGTTAATCTTATCAATTAAGAAACTGTTCACCAGTCTCTGTATTCCACTTATTTTGGGCAGGAAGACATTCTGATGTACCCAAAGTATTTTCTTCTACTGCTTTAACTCTTAGAATAGGACCTTCACCATCAACACACTGTGACAACTCAAATACTCCCCGATTTGAAGCAGACTATATATCAGAGTTTCTGGTTGGTTGGACATGGGAGGTAATGCACAGATTTGGTGGACTGTCTTACATATCTTTATTTTGTATCTCATCGCCAATATTTTCAACCTCTTTTCAGTAAGTGCCCTCCCCCACTTTTACTCCATTACTCTTTGACTTAAAGTGGATGGTTTTTTTTTTTTGCCTTCTTACAATGAAACCAAATTCTTAACAGAATGAAGATCCTTGTGATTGATCTGACTGGAAAAGAGGAATCATCTTAATGGGGCCCAGTGTAATGTCATAGACACCATGACTGTAACTTGCTATTTTCTCCAAGACCAATATCCCAAACTTTTGGAAATACTTGCATTTTGTGTTTCTAGTGTTTCTGTAATGGAATTAACAATTAATCCACAAGATCCTGCTGTAATCCAAAACGATGTCATCTCTAGATGAAATTGTGCCTCCAGTGTTTTCCTGAGCTTAGCATTTACTTTCCAGTCACTCATGTTGTGCCTCATCTCTAAAGTAGGCATTGGATTATTTGGCCATCAGAATTCAAAGCACCTGATTGTCATTCTATTGCTTTTCTTTTTGAATCACATCGTTTCTTGAAATAGTCACAACTTGGACTTCACCATGGTTTTTATTCTCTTTCTGTCCACCTTCCTTTACCCTAAGGAAGAATTCCCTACCCTTTAATGGATAAGCAGTTTTCTTTCCCCTCTAGAACAACTCAAAGATGTGGCTTATGGCACCCGACAGTTGTCATTATGTCTGAAACCACTGCCAGACCATGGAGATGAGGATAAAGTGGACATTTCTCCACGGCATCAGAGTGAGAATCTTTTTGAACTGCACATCCACCAGGCCTTCCTGACACCTGCTGCCCTGGCTCAGGCTGGAGACACTCAACCTACCACTTTCTGCACCTATTCTTTCTATGACTTTGAAACCCACTGCACCCCACTAGCTGTGGGGCTGCAGCCCCTCTATGACTTCACTTCTCAGTATGTGGTGGAGACAGATTCCCTCTTCTTGCACTACCTTCAAGGGACGTCAGCCCAGCTTCATCTACACCAGGCTATAGCCAGTGAGCACCGCACCCTTGCAGCTGGCTGGATTTGCTTTGACAGGGTTCTAGAAACCGTGGAGAGAGTCCATGGCTCTGCCACACTTACTGGTAAGTGCTGTCAGCCTCCAACATTTCCCGGGACTAATGTGGAATTTCCCAAAGTGTATAGTTGTCTTCTGGTGGTTTCCCATTTTATTCCTCTGCCTTTATTCTTGATCCTTGCCACACCATCTGTATCCTCCATGCCTTTCATACTTTCTGCTACCCAGGAGCTGGTGGAGAAGTCTTTGGGGTGCTAGAGTACTGGATGAGGCTGCGCTTCCCCGTAAGATCCAGCCTACAAGCATACAATAAGCGAAAGAAAGCCCAGGCATACCTGTCAGCCAATGTGCTTGGAGCCTGGGAGGCCCAGGAGGATGAGGTGAGAAAAAGGATGTGCCCATGCATCTCAAAGGAGACTCAGCCAAGCAGCTCATGAGAACAGCTTAGTATTGCACTCAATAAGTACTTGTTGAATGTGAATGAAAGAGAAAAACTGTCACACCACAACTAGTCCAGATACTTCCCTTGGTCAAGCTTGAGTTTGAAATGAAATCATGCCCTTGGAGCTAGCTACCTCTCCCTGCTGCCAACAAAATGCCTTCTCTGTTCCAATCTCTAAGATGAGGCCTGAGTGCCAGCATCTCCCTCAGATAATTATCTGCCAGAGTCAATTTGCAGGCAGGTGAAAGTCATTGATTAGGCTTCTCTGTGACCCAGTCAGGATTCAGCAGTTCTTTAGGTCATAGCTCTTCCTCATTAAGGGTGCTGGGCTTCACCTGCACGACTCTCTCAGCCTGCCCTTTGCCTCAATCCAAGACCAACATCTTTTCAGCCCAGATCGGAGACCAGGAAGCATCAGAATGAGCTGCGGGTAGAAGTCATCCGATGCTGCGGCCTCCAGAGTCGATGGCTGGGAGCCCAACCCAGTCCATACGCCATGTATCGCTTCTTTACCTTTTCTGACCATGACACCACCGTCATTCCAGCCAGTAACAATCCCTACTTCAGAGACGAGGCTCGATTCCCAGTGCTTGTGACTTCTGACCTGGATCAGTATCTGAGGCAGGAGGCCCTGTCTGTGTACGTTTTTGATGATGAAGACTCAGAGCCTGGCTCGTACCTTGGCCGCGTCCAAGTGCCCTTGCTTCCTCTTGCACAAAACAAATCCATTAAAGGTAGGAGTTCAAGGTTATTACCTCTTTATGCTCTCTGCCCAGTGTTGTCTCTTTTATTACTTGCTTGGAACAGTTTCTCTTAAAACCTGCTGAAAGGATTTGAGAATATTGTCAAGAGTGAGAGAGTAGAAGACTTATAAGCCTCACTAATCATATAGAAACATTGGCTTCTTTTCAGCAACAGAAGCAAGATTCCCAAGGAGGTAGACCCACCAATCTGAAGCCCATACCTCTGTGTCTGAACCAACATTTTCCATCTCTATAGTGCTTCCCAGTATTTGTCTTTACTTAAGGCCTATTATTTCCTAGCACATGACTAGATATCAGATTATAAGCTATGTCCTTAACATTGCCCCGTAATTCTCTTGCCCCTTTTAAACATTAGACCCAAATTAGTCTTCCATGCCACATATGACAAATTTCTTGGATTTTTTTCCCCCCATATGGAGCTGAACTCCATACTACCTTATCATATGTTCATAACCAGAGTTGTAAGGTACACCAAAGAAGGGTCATCTCCCTGGTTGCAGTCCTGGGAGGGTGAGGCAGCAATGTCCGTGCTCTCATTAGGAAGTGTGAATGGGTGTAGCCAGTATCAACCATGTTTAACAAGCTTTTGGATGTTCCAGGAAGTGTGTGAGGCCTCCCTCCTCCCAATACCACAAGTGCTAAAAAAAAAAAAAAAAAAGAAAGAAAGAAAGAAAAAGAAAAAGGCTGACACTTCTGCTCACAACTCGTCCTTTGCCAAAGAGAGGCAATGTGAGCCGTCTGTTAAATTAATCAGTGTTACAAATCAGAAGTCTGACATTTGGAAAAAGCCATTTTGCTTAAGTTTTCTTTGTTTTTGTTATTTTAAAAATACGGACCACTTGGGTGTAGATAATGGTTTTCTTAGTATGCCTAAGGCATAGCAACCATTTGGTAATAGTAATAAGAATGTGCTCTTGTTTATTGGCTGGGTGACTGACGACAAGCAAGCTATACCTCTCTGTATATCTTTTGACTATCCCTTCCTGAACCTGGAGATGCCCATTTTCCCCTATAAATATTCTAAGTGAATATTGGAAGTAAATATTGTGAGTGAATATAAATATTCACTGATATTTTATGTTACTTCTGAATGTATTGTCATCATGATTACTTGGTGGATGTGAATTAATTACAAACAAAATATGGTGAAATTCAAACTGGGGAGGTAATAGATAAGGTGCTGTTAAACTCTCACTTGCCTATTTCATGTGATTGGATCTTATTAATGTCTGTGTGTCTCTCAGGTGATTTTAACCTCACGGACCCTGGGGGGAAACCCAATGGATTTGTTCAGGTGCAACTGGATTGGAAGTCTTGCTATCTACCCCCGGAGAGTTTCCTAAAACCAGAAGCTCCGAGTGAGGAGAAGGACACCAAGGACAGTTTAGATACCTCAATTGAAGAGGAAGAAGCTTCCTTTCCTCCCCAGGTAGCAGATCTCCACCAATCCTGTGGAGCAAATTTGATTTGAGGAAGACAGTATTAAAATTGGGGTAAAAGAAATTCCTTCTGTGAATGTCATGTGTTCTGCAAATTTAATCTGCATCATTCATAATGCCATGAGGCTATGGATGGAGCAAAATCCTGGGTTTTATTGTGGGAAGGGAAGAGACGGCATCTCTCAGCTTTACGGCAGGAGAGAAATGAAGTCTGATGCTAGCTCATAAATCCCTTTCTTGAGTATCAAGGCTGTTAAACTATCACCTTGTAAGGCTCTGATCCTTCTCTTTAGGACCAGATGGTATCTATTGAGATTCCCATTGAAGCTGGCCAGTATCAAGCTAAGCGAAAACCTCCTCAGGTGGGAGAAAGAAAGGAAAGGGAACACCAGGTTCCAGGTTACTCAAGAAGAAAACATGGCAAAAGAACAGGCATTCAAGGAAGGAACAGAATGGAGTATCTTAGTCCTAACATCTTAAGTGGAAATACTCTACAGGTAAGGCCTTAGAAACCCCGAAGAACTAAAATATGGGTTGTGGTGTCCCCAAATATATTATTCTCAGAGGTAGAAGCAGAAGTAGGCACACAAGCGATATTCATGGCTTTTTGTGGCGAGCATGTGTTTCCACAAACGTAAATAGGTTAATAAACCTCTGGACTGTTCATTTCAATGTAATTTAATTCAACAGATTGTGGACTCTATAATTTATGCTTAGAACTTTAGGACAACAGTCCTAACCAGGCTACTTCAACTGTAATCAAAATAAAGAACAGGTATTTATTGAACACATACTATGTACTTGATACTGCCTTTTCTTCATAGGAAACTGGATTAAAGTTACTATGTAGCCTAAAATACATATACACACATATATATGAGATTATAAATATATATTATATGACTATAATTATATATAATTCATTATTATTTATATTGTATCAATTACATCAATTATATATTATGCAATATTAATTATATTAAGTTATTATAATTACACAATATACTTATATATAGTTATTTGAATCTGAAGCAGGTGAACTACACTGAATGGAAATTCTCAGGGCTTAAGATCTCCACAGACGATGGTTTAAAAAATCAGCAAAAGGAAGAGGAAATGACATCATCCCATTCAGCACAGATACTAAAGGAAGCCCTACATCCTGTGAATGGTATTGTCTTTTTAAAACCTGATTTTCCTATGTAATCACTGGATTATTTTATCAAGCTGGTTATATACTTTCTTCTTTCATCTTTCATTGCTAAACTTTTCATGAAAAATTAGTACTGGAGATCCTAGGCTCGGTTTGATGTTACAAGTGTGCTGGTTAGGCCAACCAAGCTGTAATTCTGAAAGAAAGTAGCTGTCTATGTATTTAAAGCTAGCTAGCTAGCCACTTTAGCTAGCAAGCATAAAATGTTAATTCACTTCAGGGTCTCGTGACTTACGGTTACAAAGAAATAAGAGGAAGAGGGTGATTGGCTCAGTTGTGATATGAATCCAAATTTCTTTTAAAATAAGGCAAAGCTTTTGGGTTACAATGAAAAGAAGGTTATGATTTCAGGTTATAATAATGGCAAACTAGGTAATTCAGACCAACTTTCCCATTGATAACAACTGAAAAGCTAAAGTTAATATATTTCTTAAAAGCGTTAAAGTGCCAATAATTAGGGAGGGAGGAATCACCTAGCCGAGATCGGAGAGATGATTGGAGCTCAGAGAGGTCAGTTGGAATTACTTCAGCCTGGGGACATTGCTGGTCTGGAGGAAGCAGTGGAGAGACAGAACCATGCTTTCGGTGGTCTTTTGGGGTGGAGAAATGGGAATACAGTCTGAATCTCGTTCTGCCCAGCATAGGCAGGTGTCTGCCCAGAGCAGAATTTCCCACTCTGGTCTGGCACCCTGATGGCAGCACTGTTCTGAGCCTCTTATCCTCTGAGAGGCAGAACTGTGCTTTGAGCACTTTCAGGCTAGAGAGACAAGAGCTGACCTGAAGCCCACTAGGATTCCAGACATTGGAGTTATCAGCCACAACCTGCATTAACAACTGTGTTTACTACCTTCATGAAGATAAAAGCTGAACTTTAAAATTTTAGCAAGGAACTGGGGCTTTGAAATTGATACTATACGTTTTAAAAAACATTTTGTTTTCAAATAATTTCAAATTATGTAAGAGCTACACGAATAAGACAAAAAATTTCACATAAAACCTTCATTCAAATTCATCAACTTTTAATACTTTTCCACGTTTTGATTTATCATTTTTTTCCTGAAGCAGTTGAGAATAATTTGCAAATATCATTCCCCCTTACTGCTGTATATATCAGTTAGGAAAACGATATTATATAACGACAGTACAACTATCAAGTTTGCAAACGTAACATGGATAGGTTATTACCCAATGTCCAGTCCATTTTTCAGATTTTGTCAATTGTCTCAGTAATGTTCATTATAGCAGGCTTGCCTCACCCCCCTTATCTAATCTGGGATCATACATTGCATTCAGTCATGTCCCCTTAGTTTCCTTTAATCTGGAACAGTTCCTTATCTTTTCTTTGTTTTTCATGATATTGACATTTTTGAAGAGTATAGATGAGCTGTTCTGTAGAGAGTGCCTCAGTTTGGATTTGTTTGATGCTTGTTTGTTGTTAGATTCAGGTTATGAATTTTTTACAGGAATACCACAGAAGTGATATTGTATCCTTTTTCACTGCATCACATTAGGAGGTACATGATGTCAGTTTGTGCCATTATTGGTGATGTTAACTTTGATCACTTGGCTAAGAAAGCATCTGCCACATTTTCCATCAAAAAGTTATCATTTTTCCCTTTGTAATTATTAAGTAATCTATGAGAAAATATATTGAGTCCATATAAATATCTTATTCTTCCTCAGATTTCACCTAATAATTTTGGCATCCATTTATGTTTATGTGTGAATTTTTTTTGCCTGAATCAATTATAAAATGTTTGCAAAATACATTGCAAACTTGAAAATGAATCAATAGAAATGATAGAACTGCTAAATACAGAAATTTATGAGGGAAATAGATGGGTTAAAAGCAGATTAGACACAACTAAAATGAGAAAAATGGAAAATATCCAGAATAAAGCACAGAGAGATGGCAAGATGGAAAATGCTAAAGAGGAGAAAAGAGAGAAAATGAGGAGGTCTAAGCTACACTTAATTAAATCTAGTAGAAGATAAAGAAGGGGGGACTCAGGCAATATTGAAAGTGATAATGACTTAGAGTTTTCCAGAACTAAATAAAAGGTATTAATATTCAATGAAATGAAACTCAAGCAAGATAAGTAAAAATGAATCAAAATCTAGATATATCAGAGTAAAATTGCAGAAAATAAAATCAAAGTGAAAATACCAAAACTATCCATTTAAAAGAAAGACAGTCATGGGTGCATCAGTACGATGGACAATGACATACCAAGAGTGACAACGGTAGTCAGAAACCAGTGGCAAGATAATTTCAGTGTGCTAAAAGAAAATAACTAAGTACCAATCAAGAATTCTCTACACAACAAAAAGATCCTTCAGAATTAAAACACAATAGACCTTTAAAGACAAATCAAAATGGAGAGTTTGCTCCAAAGCTACATTTTAAAGAAAACTTACAGTTTTTTCTTTAGGCTGAAGGAAAATTATCCCAGAAGGAAACACAAAGATGCAGCTAGGAATGAAAAGCAAAGAATATAGGTTAATTTTAAATGACTGTGTAAAGCAAAAATATTAGCTTGTGGGTTTAAAATATATTCATAATTTAAATAAATAATCTAATGGTTTCATTGGTGACCTCCAAAAAGATATGTTCATATCCTAAACCTAAGAACCTGTAAATGTTACTTATTTGAAAAAAGCCCTTGCAGGTGTAATTAAAGGTCTTGAGATGCGATTATCTTGGATTATCTGAGTAGACTCTAAATCCAATGAAAGTGTTCTTATTAGAGACACAGGCAGATGAGGAGGAAGCAACATGACCATATAGTCAGAGATTGGAGTGATGTGGCCACAAGCCGAGGAATGCCTGAAGCTCCCAGAAGCTGGAAAAGACAAGGAAAAAGAAAAAAGACAGATTGTCTTCTGGAGCCTTTGGAGTGAGCACGGATTTGATTGTGGATGCCTAGCTTCCAGACCTGTGAGAGAATGAATTTCTGGTTGTTTTTTTCTTTTTTTAATGAAAGCTTTTACCTTTAATTCTTTTCAAATACTTAAGGTACAGACATTCCATCCATAACAAGGTTAAGTGACTTGTACATGTACATGTTTTATGTAAGACAGAAGCACAACCAAGGCTAACATCTGACCCAGTAACTAACATCACTGAGAGAGCTCATATGAAGTTCACCAAAACCTTGAAGACCTATTACTTTTTTGTAGAATGAATGACCCTACAGAAAAAAGAGATATAAAGGATAAAATGAGGTGGTCCTATATTCAATAAAATGTAGGAGAAGACAAAAAAGGGGACAGAGGCAATATTTAAAGTGATATATATATAATTCATATCTTCATTCAAAAAATGAAGTCATGAAAAGGAGGTCTGTTTTTTCTGGGACCTCAACTGTCACTCTCAATAGTCAGTTGTGGGTTGCTTTCTTCGTTTTGTTTTGACAGATTCTGGATTTGAACATCAGATTCATCTATCTTTAATTTGAGTGTCCAGATCGGGGCAATTTTTATAGGTTTACAACATAGTGACTCACAATAGTAAAAGGTTATACTCAATTTAGTTATTATAAAATATGACTATGTTCCCTGTGATGTAAAATATGTTCTTGTAGCTTATTTATTTTATACACAGTAGTTGGTACCTCTGAATCCTCTACCTCTACCTTGCCCCTCCCCACTTCCCACTCCCAACTGGTAACCACTAGCTTGTTCTATATATCTGCAAGTCTGTTTCTTTTCTGTTATATTCACTAGTTTGTTTTATTTTTTACATTCCACATATGTGATATCATATAGTATGTCTTTTTCTAACTTATTTAACTTAGCATAATACCCTCCAAGTCCACCCATGTTGTTACAAATGGCAAAATTTCATTCTTTTTTATGGCTGAGTCATATTCCATTGTATATATATCTTCTTTATCCATTCATCTGTTGATGGACACTTTCTTCCACATCTTGGCAGTTGTAAATAATGCTGCTATGAATATTGGGGTGCGTGTATCTTTAGAATTAGTGTTTTATGGTGGGTTTTTTTTGGATATATATGCAGGAGTGGAATAGTTGAGTCATATGGTAGTCCTATTTTTAGTCTTTTAAGAAACCTCCATACTGTTTTCCACATTGGCTGCACCAGTTTACATTCCCACTGACAACGTGCGAGGGTTCCCATTTCTCCACATCCTCGCCAACATTTATGATTCGTGTTCTTTTTGATGATAACCCTTCTGACAGGCTTGAGGTGATATCTCATGTTTTTTAAAATTGAAGTATAGTTGGTTTACAATACTGTGTTAATTTCAGGTGTATAGCAAAGTGAGTCACTTATATACATACTTTTTCAGATTATTTTCCATTATAGGTTATTACAAGATATTGTATATAGTTCCCTGTGCTATATAGTAAATCCTTGTTGCTTATCTATTTGATGTATAGTATATAGTTTGTATCTGTTAATCCCATACTCCTAATTTCCCTCCCCTATTGCCTTTTATCTTTGGTAAACTTAACTTTGTTTTCTATGTCTGTGAGTTGTTTCTCTTTTGTATATAGATTCATTTGTATTATTTTTTAGATTCCACGTATAAGTGATATCATATATTATTTGTCTTTCTCTGTCAGACTTATTTCACTTAATATGATATTCTCTAGGTCCATCCATGTTGCTGCAAATGGCAATATTTCATTTCTTTCTGTGGCTGAGCAATATTCCATTGTGTGTGTGTATAAATGACACATTTTCTTTATCCATTCATCAGTTGGCGGGTACTTGGGTTGTTTCCATGTCTTGGCTATTGGAAATAGTGCTGCTATGAACATTGGGGTGCATGTCTTTTAAAATTAGAGTTTACATCTTTTCAGGATATATGCCCAGGAGTGAGATTGCTGCATCATATAGTAGCTCTATTTTCAGTTTCTTAAGGAACTTCGTACTGTTCTCCACAGTGGTTTTACCAATTTACATTCCCACTAATAGTGTTGGACGGTTCCATTTTCGCCACACCTCTCCAGCATTTATTATTAGTAGAATTTTTAATGATAGCCATTCTGACCACTGTGAGGTAATACCTCAGTGTGGTTTTGATTTGCATTTCTCTAATAATTAGTGATGTTGAGCATCTTTTCATGTGCCTGTTGGCCATCTGTATGTCTTCTTTGGAGAAATGTCTACTTAGGTCTTTTGCCCATTTAAAAAAAATGTTTATTTATTTATTTATTTTGGCTGCGCTGGGTCTTAGTTGTGGCACGCAGGATCTCTAGTTGTGGCATGCGGACTTCTTAGTGTGGCATGCAGACTCTTAGTTGAGGCATACATGTGGGATCTAGTTCACTGACCAGGGATCAAACCCGGTCTAACCCTGGTCGGGGAACCAGGGATTGACTGGGTTCCGCTTGCATTGGGAGCACAGAGTCTCACCCACTGGACCACCAGGGAGGTCCCTTCTGCCCATTTTTTGATTGTGTTGTTTGGTTTTTTGATATTGAATTCTATGAGCTGTTTCTGTAATTTGGATATTAATTCCTTATCCATCACATCATTTTGTAAATATTTTCTCCCATTCAGTAGGTTGTCTTTTCATTTTGCTGATTGTTTCCTTTGCTATGCAAAATCTTTTAAGTTTGATTAGATCTCATTTGTATCTTTTTGCTTATATTTCTTTTGCCTTGGGAGACTGATCTAAAAAAAGTATTGCTTTGATTTATGTCAGAGGATGTTTTACCTAAGTTCTCTTCTAGGAGTTTTATAGTGTCATGTCTTAAATGTAGGTCTTTAAACCATTTTGAGTTTATTTTTGTGTATGATATGAGGGAGTGTTCTAATTTCATTGATATATGCGTAGCTGTCCAGCTTTCCCAACACCACTTGTTGAAGAGACTGTCTTTTCTCCACTGTATATTCTTGCCTCCTTTGTCATAGATTAATTGAATGTAGTTGTGTGGGTTTATTTTTGAGCTCTCTATTATGTTCCATTGGTCTATATGTCTGTTTCTATGCCAGTACCACACTGTTTTGATTACTGTAGTTTTGTAGTATTGTCTGAAGTGTGGAAGGGTTCTGCCTCCAGCTTTGTTCTTTTTCCAGAGGATTGCTTTGGCAATTCTCAGTATTTTGAGGTTCTATATAAATTTTAGGATTATTTGTTCTAGTTCTGTCAAAAATGTCATGGGTATGTTGGTAAGGATTACATTAAATCTGTAGATTGCTTTGGGTAGTATGGCCATTTCAACAATATTAATTCTTCCAATCCAAGATCATGGAATATCTTTCCATTTCTTGAATCATCTTCAGTATCCTTTACTAGTGTTTTATAGTTTTCAGCATATAGATATTTAACCTCCTTGGTTAAGTTTATTCCTAGGTATTTTATTTTTTTAACATGATTTTAAACAGGATTTTTTTTTTTTACTTTCTCTTTCTGATATCTCATTGTTAGTGTAAAGAAATGCTACAGATTTCTGTATATTAATCTTATATCCTGCTACCTTGCTGAATTCATTTATTAGCTCTAATAGTTTTTGTGTGGAGACCTTAGGGTTCTCTGTATAGAGTATTATGTCATCTGCAAATAGTGACAGTTTTACCTTGTCCCTTCTAAATTGGATACCTTTTATTTCTTTTTCTTGTCTAATTGCTGTGGCTAGGACTTCTATTACTATGTTGAATAGAAGTGGTGAGAGTGGGCATCCTTGTCTTGTTCTGAACTTAGCAGGAAGGCTTTCAGCTTTTCACTGTTGAATATTATGTTGGCTATGGGTTTGTCATAAATGGCTTTTATTATGTTGAGATATGGTCCCTCCATATCCACTTTGGTGAGAGTTTTTACCATGAATGAATATTGAATTTTATCAAATGCTTTTTCTTCACCTATCAAGATAATCATGTGGTTTTTGTCTTTATTTTTGTTAATGTGGTGTATCACATTGGTTGATTTGTGTATTTTGAACCGTCCTTGTGGCCCTGGGATGAATCCAACTTGACCATGATGTATGATCCTTTTAATGTGTTGTTGGATTCTGTTTGCTAGTATTTTGTTGAGGATTTTTGCATCTATATTTATCAAAGATATTGGCCTGTAATTTTCCTTTTTTGTAGCGTCTTTGTCTGGTTTTGGCATCAGGGTGATGGTGGCTTCTTAGAAAGAAGTTGGGAGTGTTCCCTCCTCTTCAATTATTTGGATAGTTTGAGAAGGATAGGTGTAAGTTCTTTTTATGTTTGGTAGAATTCCCCAGTGACGCCATCCAGTCCTGGACTTTTGTTTGCAGCGAGTTTTAAAAATTATTATTACAGATTCTATTTCACTTCTACTGTTCAGTCTGTTCAAGTTATCTGTTTGTTCTTGACTCAGTTTTGTCAGGCTGTATGTTTCTAGAAACTTGTCCTTTTCTTCTAGGTGTCCAGTTTGTTGGCATATAACTGTTCATAGTCGTCTCTTATGATTTTTTGTACTTCTGCAGTATCAGTTGTTATTTCTCCTTATTCATTTCTCATTTTGTTTATTTGGGTCCTCTCCTTTTTCTTCTTGGTGAGGCTGGCTAGAGGTTTCTTGATTTTATCTATCTTTAAAAAAAAACAGTTCTTGGTTTTACTGATTTTTTCTATTGGTTTTTTTTTTTTTTTTTTTTTTTTTGCTGTACGCGGGCCTCTCACTGTTGTGGCCTCTCCCGTTGCGGAGCACAGGCTCCGGACGCGCAGGCTCAGCGGCCATGGCTCACGGGCCCAGCCGCTCCGCGGCATGTGGGATCCTCCCGGACCGGGGCACGAACCCGTGTCCCCTGCATCGGCAGGCGGACTCTCAACCACTGCGCCACCAGGGAAGCCCTCTATTGGTTTTTAAATTTCTATTTTACTTGTTTTCTCTCTGATCTTTATTATTTCCTTCCCTCTACTGACTTTGGCTTTTGTTTTTTCTTTTTATTCTAATTCTTTTAGGTGGTAGGTTAGGTTGTTTATTTGAAATGTTTCTTATCCTTGAGGAAGGTCTGTATCACTATAAACTTCCCTCTTAGAACTGTTTTTACTGCCTCCTGTAGATTTTGTAAGGTTGTGTTTTCATTGTCATAGTCTTGATGTTATCTGTTTTCCTCTTTGATTTCATTGTTGACCCACTGGTTTTTTAGTAGCACGTTGTTTAGTCTCCATGTATTTACTCTTTTCCTGTTTTTCTTTCTGTGGTTGATTTCTAGTTTCATACCCTTGTGGTCAGAAAAGATGCTTGAAATAATTTCTACCTTCTTAAATTTGTTGAGGCTTGTTTTGTGACCTAGTATGTGGTCTATCCTAGAGAATGTTCAATGCACACTTGAATAGAATATGTATTCTGGGTTTTTTTCTTTTAGATGTAGTGTCCTGTAGATATCAGTTAAATCAACTGGTCTGTTGTGTCGTGTAGAACTTCTGTTGCTTTATTGATTTTCTGTCTGGATGATCTGTCCATTGATGTCAGTGAGGTGTTAACTCTCCTACTATTATTGTACTCATTTCTTCGTTTATCTCTGTTAGTATCTGTTTTATATATTTAGATGCTCCTATATCGGGTGCATATATGATAATGAGTGTCATATCCTCTTCTTGTATTTATCCCTTTATTATTATTATAATGTCCCTCTATGTTTTTCTTTACGGACCTTGTTTCAAAGTCTCTTGTCTGAAGTAAGTATTGCTGACCCCTGTCTTGTTATTTTTATTTGCATGAAATACCTTTTATCATCCGCTCAATTTCAGCCTATGTGTGTTTCACCCTGAAGTAAATCTCTTGTAGACAGCATATTGTAGGTTCTTGTTTTTCTTATCCAGTCTGCCACTGTATGTCTTTTGATTGGAGCATGTAGTCCATTGATATTTAAAGTAATTACTGATAGATATGTATTTATTGCCATTTAAAACCTTGCTTTCCAGTTGATTTTGCAGTTCTTCTTTATTTATTTCTTCTTATTTTTTATTTTGTAGTTTGATGGTTTTCTTTTGTATTATGCTTGAGTTCTTTTCTTTTTATTTTTGTGTGAATCTATTGTATGTTTTAGATTTGTGGTCACGCTGGTTTTCTAGTATGTTGACCCATAACTACATCTATTTGTTTTAAACTGATAGTCAAAGAAGTTCAAATACATTCTGAAAGATCTACATTTTTATACTCCCCTCTCCCACATTTTGTGATTCTGATGCCCTATTTTACATCTTCATGTTTATCCTTTTGCTGTTATTTAGAGTTACAATCACTTTTACAAAAATTTTTTGATTGTTTTTAGTCTATGTACTGGCTTATTTAAGTGATCTTCAATCCTTTTATATATTTGCCTTTTCTATTGTGATTTTTCCCTTTCCTATAGATTCTTTTTTTCTATTTAGAGAAGACCCTTAAATATTTCTTTAGGGTAGGTCTAGTATTGCTGTATTCTTTAGTTTTTTCTTGTCTGAGAAATTCTTTCTTCCTCCTTCTGTTCTAAATGATAATCTTGCAGGGTAGAGTATCTAAGTTGCAAGTTTTTCCCTTTCAGAATTATGAATATATCATACCACTTCCTTCTGGCCCACAGTTTCTGCAGAGAAATCAGCTGATATCCTTAATGGGGGTTCCCTTGTAACTGACTCTTTGTTTTTCTCTTGCTGGCTTTAGAATCCTCTCTTTATTTTTAATTTTTGCCATTTTAATTATAATATGTCTTGGTCTGGATCTGTTTGGGTTCATCTTGTTTGGGAACCTCTGTGCTTCCCGTACCTGGATATCTGTTTCCTTCTTTAGGTTTGGGAAGTTTTCAGCCAGAATTTCTTCAAATACAGTTTTGATCCCCTTCTCTCTCTCTTCTCCTTCTGGAACCCCTATTATGTGTAGTTTGGTATGCTTTGAATGATCCCATATATCTCATATGTTGCTTTCATTTGGTTTTTATTTGTCTTTCTATCTGCTGTTCTGATTGGATGATTCCCATTATTCTATCTTCTAGATCACTTATTCCTTCTTCTGCATTATTTAGTCTGCAATTCATTGCTTTTATATTGTTTTTTATGTTGGCAATTGAGTTGTCTTATTTTGATTGGTTCCTCTTTATAGTTTCTAGTTCCTTGTTACAGTGATCTGCATTTCTATTAATAATCTTTCTTAATTCCTTTAGCATGATTATTACCTCCTTTTTGAACTCAGCGTCTAGTAGACTGGTGAGGTCTGTTTCATTATTTGTTCTTTCATGGGATTTTTCTTGTTCTTTTAATTGGGAGTAGTTCCTCTTCTTTTTCATTTTACCTAACTTTCTCTGTCTCTATGAATTTAGGAGAAACAGTTATCTACTGTGGTCTTGAAGGGGTATTTTTATGTGGGAGCATCTGTGTGTAGACTGTGTGAGTCCAGTATTTTTGTTGTGAGGACTGGTTTTTGCATGGATGCTAGCCACATCTTTCCTCAGAGTGTGTTGGCCGTCATCCTTTTAATAGGGGATGGGATTTGTGTTGTGGTGTCCAGAGCCTCCCCTGGATTTTGGGTGGGGCCTCCTCTCTTTTCCAAGGCTGTAACAGCCCTGTCAGGGGTAGGGTCCACTCCTCGGTTGTTGGAGTAGAAGCCTTGAGGGTCATATTCGATAAGGTCCGTTGCCCTTGAGTGTGTGCCCTGCCCCAAAGGAGGTGACCACCGAAGCATGTAAAGCCCATGCAGTCACAGCAAACCTATGTCCCACTGGTGCAGGCATCCATGATTCTGACCAGAATCAACCCAAGGTCATAACCCTTTCTCTGTTGCATTTGTACCAGACTTAGTGCTAGGCTATGGTGTGGAGTGGGCTGGTGCTGGGGGCCAAGGCACTGTGGCTGCAGGAATCAAGGTGGTTGTGCTGCCACCTGCAACCTGGGCTGCCTCTGTAGCAGGCCTCTCCCAGGGCCTATCTGCCCCAGAGCTGGCTCTAAGCTTCTGTGTGGGGTGAATGGAGCTGGAGCACTACTGCCAAGAAACAACTGCTGCCTACTCCTCCCCAGGGGCTCTCCACCTGAGACATTTGTTTCTGTGGCACCACCCAGTGTGCATGCCAACAAAGTCCACTATGGCCAGACCCCCGCCCCCCATCAGTGTGCTGATAATCACCTCCAAGGTTCTGCCTGGACCACACCCAAGGCCCTCTGGGCTGTCTCCGCACAGCTAGACCAAGTCCTCTCCCAGGGTCCATCCATCTGAGATTCAGCACCCAGCTGCTGCATGTACTAGCAGCCCTCCCAGCACACGATTTGGTCAGGGAAGTGTGACAAGGCAGCAGCCATCAGCCCTGGTCTTTCTCCATCCTGATTGCTAGCAAGCCAGCATAAGCACAGTCCTTGCAAACAGAGTCTAAGCCCCTCCAGCCCTCTGTCTGTCCCAGTAGACCTCTCAGCAGGCAAGAAGCCTCCCCAGGGCCAGGGCCAGCCCATGTGGACATTCCCTCCATCACAGATCACTCCCAGGGGCACCAGTCCCATCCTGACGCCTTTCTTTTTTTTTTTTCCCCCTATCCTACCTGGTTACATGGAGATCTTTCTTGAAGCTTTAGTTCTATAAGAGATCTTCTGGCAGTTTCCTGTTGGTTTTCTGTGAAAATTGTTTCATATTTAGACGTATTTTCTTTCTTTTTTAAAAAATTAATTAATTTATTTATTTTTGGCTGTGTTGAGTCTTCATTGCTGCACACGGGCTTTCTCTAGTTGTGGTGAGCGGGGGCTACTCTTTGTTGCAGCGTGTGGGCTTCTTATTGTGGTGGCTTCTCTTGCTGTGCAGCACAGGCTCTAGGCACGCAGGCTTCAGGAGTTGTGGCACACGGGCTCAGTAGTGGTATATGTATACAATGGAATATTACTCAGCCATAAAAAAGGATGAAATAATGCCATTTGCAACAACATGGGTGGACCTAGAGATTATCATACTAAGTGAAGTAAGGCAGACAAAGACAAATATCATATTATATCGCTTATATAAGCGATATACTAAAAAAGTATACAAATGAACTTACAAAACAGAAACAAACTCACAGACTTAGAAAACAAATTTATGGTTACCAAAGGAGAAAGGTACAGGGTGGATAAATTAGGAGTTTGGGATTAACATGTACACACTACTACATATAAAATAGGTAATCAATAAAGACCTACTGTAGAGCACAGGGAACTCTACTCAATACTCTATAATAACCTATATGGGAAAAGGATCTGAAAAAGAATAGATATATGTATATGTATAACTAAATCACTTTGCTGTGCACCTGAAACTAACACAACATTGTAAATCAACTATAATATAAAATAAAAATCTAAAAATAAATATATATACAAACATAAAAATACCTACCTTAAAAAAAGTATTAGGGAGCTTCCCAGGTGGCGCAGTGGTTGAGAGTCCGCCTGCCGTTGTAGGGGACACGGGTTCATGCCCTGGTCCGGGAGGATCCCACATGCCTCGGAGCGGCTGGGCCCGTGGACCATGGCCGCTGGGCCTGCGCGTCCGGAGCCTGTGCTCCGCAACGGGAGAGGCCACAACAGTGAGAGGCCTGCGTACTGCAAAAAAAAAAAAAAAGTATTAGGAGTATCAAGATCACATTGTACAAAAGAGAGCATGTGCGATGAGAGATATTGTTTGACGCTGTCTTTGTAAAATACAGTCTGCTACACCCTGATTGCACTGTTTTTCCTTGGCTTGGTAATTTTCTCCATCCCCTAAAAGGACAAAACATTCTTTCTACCTCCCTACCTTCTTTCCTTCCCTTTCTTTTTTCAGAAGTGAACCCTGTGTGTTTGGCAAGCTTCTGAATAAGTGAAACTTTAAAAAAGAAGGTTTGTTTCTAGTGATTACAGCCAAAATCTAGGTACTCAGAACTAGTAACTAAACAGAAGATTGAAGATGTAGGTACTGGGTCTTTTCTGGGCTAGACAGGGTACTCCAAAACAGTTCTGTAACTCTAGTCTCTTCTCTGGCAGATAAAGAATCCTGTGAACAAGCTTCTGAAGTCAGTGAAGCACAAACTACAGATAGTGATGAGATAGTAACACCTGTATCTCAGAAATGTCCTAAGGCAGTAAGTATACTGGGGTAATCATTGTGCGTGAGCCAAAATTGTAAGTAATGACAGTGTGCTTAATGGCCATGTGTGTGACGTTCAAATCCAGTTTTATTTAATGAACCAGATAGGAAATTCAAGTTATTTAAATTTATGTTGCAAGTGAATGGGAGTCACTACAGGCAGATGAAAGGATCATTTTCTTGATTTGGTATAAATAAGGACTGACTTCAACACTTCTCTCTCCCATTTGGATCCCTTGCCTGCCTCCTTCATTGTATATGGTGATTCACCCCAGCCTAAGTGATGCCCCTTTCTTTAAATCTACCTAAAGAGAGCAGGTTTACTTTGGGAGGTGGAGGCTGGAAGGATTCTTTGTGGGAGGGCTCAAAGAGATCATTCAGTTTCTGAAGGTTTTTACTCAACCTTTAATTACAATTATTTATTAAACATTTCGACCTCAGATCTGTTTTGGAACTAATTGAGGATACACACACACACACACACACACACACATCTATGAATAAATATCCACAGATATATTCACAGTCATTGTATTGGAATACTGTGGGGTTTTAAATGAGGTAGAAAACGATCACTTTCAAGCTGCTAGAATGCTCCCTGGTACATTTGTAGGCACTCAATAAATATTTGTTGAATGAGTGGCTGAATGAAAGATTAAAATCTAACTGAGGATTATGAGCTTAATTAGAAACAGTAAAGAAAAGCATAGGGTTTATTTTCAGAACTTTTATCTGTTATATCTTTTTTAGACATTATATAATTAATATCTTGAGAAATGTTTGTAAGACAGATCAGAGCCATAGAATTAGAACTAGACAGTAACACCTTAGAGATCATAAAGGTGAAGAAAACCAAGTGATATGTCCAGCATTGTAGCAGTAGTTACTGAAAGAACTGGAACTTGAGTTAAGGTTTCTAAGCCATGCACATCTCAGATCAACCCAAAAAGCAGTCAGCTGGTCAGCAAATTTTGGAACTACAAGTCAGACAGATGACATTAAAAATATTACCCTAAATTAAAGGCTCTTAAATAAGATCTCCTGTTAGAAAACTATTGTGTACCTAAAAATGTTGCTGGATAAACTAAATATGAAAACTGATCCCACTTAGTAAAAATTAGTGTTGTTATCAAATTAAACTTACAACACAGACACACATATACTTGATAGCAGAAAAGCTTTATCAAAAGTCCAGACTGTTGTTTAACTTGTCCAAAGAAGTTGGGCAAGGAACACAGAATACAAAGGAGAAAAAAACACGCAGGCTGAGGAGCAAAGAGAACAAAGAAGCAGGGGAATTTCCTGGCAGTCCGGTGGTAGGACTTGGCACTTTCACTGCCGTGGCCGGACTCAATCTCTGGTCAGGGAACTAAGATGGCGCAAGCTGTGTGCCACGGTCAAAATAAAAAAAAAAAAAAAAAAAAAAAGCAGTTTATTGAGGCTGAAGTGAAAGTTACACACTCAAAGAAGAGTGCAGGCATCCTCACAAGTGCGGAGCATACCACAAGGTTTTTTGATCCCCCTTTTATCTTATTTTCTTAGCCCTTTGAATGGGCGGGGTCTTTTTGATTAGGGGTGGAATATTCATTGAGAGGACGTTTGAGGTGTGGCCTAGATTGCACCAGGTGGCATCAGCTCCCAGTCTTGCACCTTTGTCTCCTGGAGCCACTGTACATGTGCTCTAAGAACTGTTTTCCCTTAAATTTTCCCTTACTAGTCAACCACACGGGAAGGTCATACAGGGTCATTGGCAATCTGCATTTTTATTGGGCATGCGCCATGGTTTTCATGGTCAGTGTTTCTTGTTCAGATGCTACAAAGTTTCTGTTTTAGATGCCATTTCTCCATGAGTCATGGTCTCATTAAGTGCAAAACAAGGAAGTGTATAGGCTGTCCTTGGGCCCAGCCCTGTCTTTCCTGCCTCATACTCAATCCTTTTTGTATTTCAAAATAGCTGGGCATGAAAGATGGAAGGAGTTGAAGGTCCAGAGGCAGTACGTGAGCTCTGTCCCTTTTGTGCCTGGAGTCAGCCAGGGTAAAGGAGGAGGCAAGAGAGTGTAGTGTTTAGGAGCATGGAAATGTGTTTTAGACAGAAGTGGTTTAGATCCAGTCTCTGCTATTAATATCTATGCTGCTTTGGGGAAGTTATTGAACCTCTATTAGACTCTGTTTCCTCATCTGTAAAGTGGTGATATTTTTTTTTCTTGAAGTATAGTTTATTTACAATGCTTCAGGTGTACAGCAAAGTGATTCAGTGATATATATTCTTTTTTCAGATTCTTTTCTATTAGAGGTTATTACAAGGTATTGAATATAGTTCCCTGTACTATGCAGTAGGTCCTTATTGTTTATCTATTTTATATATAGTAGTTTGTATCTGCTAATCCCATACTCCTTAATTTATCCCTCCCCCCCTTTCCCCTTTGGTAACCCTAGGTTTGTTTTCTATGTCTGTGAGTCTATTTCTGTTTTGTAAATAAGCTCATTTGTATCATATTTTAGATTCCATATATGTGATACCATATGATATTTGTATGTCTGTCTGATTTCACTTAGTATGATAATCTCTAGATTCATCCATATTGCTGCAAATGGCATTATTTCATTCTTTTTATGGCTAATATTCCATTGTGCATATATACCACATCTTTATCTATTCATCTGTCGATGGACATTTAGGTCGCTTCCATGTCTTGGCTATTGTAAATAGTGGTGCTGTGAACAATGGGGTTGTAAAGTGGTAATATTAAGCATGCCCACCTTATAGCCATGTGGCAAGATTTAAATAAGGTAATGTGTGATAAAGGTTTAATATAGTACTTGAGACAAATTAAGCACCAGATTATAGTGATGATGATGTTGATGGTGGCAGCAGTCTGTCTTCTCTGAAATACACTAGTTCTTTTTTTTTTTTTTAATTTATTTATTTTTGGCTGCGTTGGGTCTTCGTTGCTGTGCACAGGCTTTCTCTAGTGGCGAGTGGGGGCTACTCTTCGTTGTGGTGTGCGGGCTTCTCATTGTGGTGGCTTCTCTTGTTGCGGAGCATGGGCTCCAGGGCGCTCGGGCTTCAGTAGTTGCAGCACACAGACTCAGTAGTTGTGGCTCGCGGGCTCTAGAGCACAGGCTCAGTAGTTGTGGAGCACGGGCTTAGTTGCTCCGCGGCATGTGGGATCTTCCCGACCAGGGCTTGGACCCCTGTCTCCTGCATTGGCAGGTGGATTCTTAACCACTGCGCCACCAGGGAAGCCCATGAAATACGCTAGTTCTTAAATGCAAGCTTCTATGATCTGGTAGTGGCCCCTACAAGGAAGGACTAGGCCCTAAGGGGAGAGGATTGAAGCAGAGGGGTGTCATTTCCCTTCTACCTGCCAGGTCAATTGAATAGGTTGAACAGTATGACTTAAGGAAGACCTTTATGAAATGTCTTTCTCTTGTACTGCTAAAAAAAGCAAAACAATCATAGTACATTTGGGTCTTTAACTCCCTGTCTTTTAGTCCAGAATTAGAACAGTTCCTGTATCATGGGATATGTATAGAACTGTTCCGCAGGAGGCTCTGTTAATTAGCACAAGGTTCCTAAAGGCCTTCTGTACTTATCTTCCAAGAATCCCCAGAAAATGATCTCAACCCAAACCATATGGTTTCCTCCAGATGAAGTTCCATTCCTGGTCTCAGGAATCAATCTCCCACTCTGAGTGGACCATATAACTTTTCCCTCCCCCCTCTTAACAGCTCCTAATGAGAAGGGAGCAATCATTTCCATTGCTCTGTGGCCTCAGGTTACTGTCTTTTAGCCGTAGTGTATATCAAGGACCTCAAAGTTTATTCTTTTTTCTTATACTCTTAATTTCAGGGGTTGAAAATGTCTTGACCCCTTATGTATGCTAATTAGTTTTAGCCCCAAATTATCTAGCACACCTGAATAAGCCAAAGGGAGCTGTCTGTCTGGCACTAATGCTGTGTAACTGACTGCTGTTAGGGGCTCTGCTAGCAATGAGTTAATATATATTTCAGTTGTTAGTATGGTTAATATTACTAATTATATATATGTGTGTGTATATATAAATATAAATAAATAAATATATATATATATGTGTATGTATATATATATATTTGCTGTTCAGTCCCATTAAGATTATATAATGGAACCAGCTCATGTAAAGGATTCTGGAGCAAAGAAAAATATTAGATTGAACCATACCTTAGTCAATTCAGGCTTCTATAATGAAGTACCACAGACTGGGTGGCTTATAAACAACAGAGATTTACTTCTTTTGGTCCAATTCTGGTGAGGGCCTCCTTCTAGGTTGCAGACTGCCAATTTCTCATTGTGTCCTCATGTGCCAGAAAGAGAGCAAGCCAGCTCTCTGGCCTCTTATAAGGGCACTAATCCCATTCAGAAGGGCTCCACCCTCATGACCTAATTACCTCCCAAAGGCCCCACCTCCAAATACCATCACATTGGGATTAGGGTTTCAACATATAAAATTTGAGGGGTACACAAATATTCAGTCCATAAAAAGCCATATGAAATTATCACTTTTATAGATTAAAAATGATGGACTATTGTCAATTTCATATAGTTCAATCTAATAGGAATGAATAAAGCCTCCATGTGTACCTTGCTCAAATTTTAATTTTATTCATCCTCCTAGTTCACCTTTGTTATCAGAGTAAACTTGATATGGATTTCTGATCATTTGTCCCAGGATTAGTTGCAAGTAAGGTAAGAATACATTTTTCTTTTATAAACTAGAATATTATAGATAGAGCTAAATCTCTATTGACCATTACCTATAATCCCTGCTGCCTCTCTCCCACCCCACCACCCCAAAAAAACCATTGTTTTGAATTTTGAGGTACATCTTTTCAGATCATAAAAAAAACTTTAACATTCATATTGTTTTGTATTAGTCTTTTTTGCTTTAAATAAATGACATTAAACTGTATATGAACTGTACATATTATTCTTTTAAAAAGCTTTTTATTTTGAAATAATTACAGATTTGTAAACAGTTGCAAAAAATGTATGGAGAGGTACCATATACTCTTCACCCTGTTTCCCCCATTTTTCAAAACATTTTTGGTCTGTATTCTTCTGAAACATTCATTTTTCTTTTTGAAAAAAGTTTTTCTTTTTTAAAAAATTGAGGTATAGTTGTGCAATATTATGTAAGTTTCGGGTGTACAACAGTGATTCACAATTTTTAAAAGGTATACTCCATTTATAGCTATTATAAAATATTAGCTGTATTCCCTGGGTTGTACAATATATCCTTGTAGCTAATTTATTTTAGTAGTAGTTTGCACCTCTTAATCCCCTACCCCTATCTTGCCCCTCCCTGCTTCCCTCTCCCCACTGGTAACCACTAGTTTGTTCTCTATGTCTGTGGGTCTCTTCCTTTTTCGTATATTCACTAGTTTAACTTTTTAAAATTTTTTTTACTTGAAGTATAGTTGATTTACAGTGTTGTGTTAATTTCTGCTGTACAGCACAGTGACTCAGTTATACATACATATATATACATTCTTTTTTAATATTCTTTTCCATTATGGTTTATCATAGGATACTGAAGATAGTTCTCTGTGCTATACAGTAGGACTTTGTTGTTTATCCATTCTATATATAATAGCTTACATCTGCTAACCCCAACCTCCCACTCCAGGCCTCCCACAACCCTCTCCCCCTTGGCAACCACAAGCCTGTTCTCTATATCTGTGAATCTGTTTCATAGATAGGTTCATTTGTGACATATTTTAGATTCCACATATAAATGATATCATATGGTATTTGTCTTTCTCTTTCTGACTTACTTCACTTAGTATGATAATCTCTAGCTGCATCCATGTTGCTGCAAATGGCATTATTTCATTCTTTTTAATGGCTGAGTAGCATTCCATTGTATATATGTACCACATCTTCTTTATCCATTCATCTGTTGATGGACATTTAGGTTGCTTCCATGTCTTGGCTATTGTGAATAGTGCTGCTATAAACATAAGGGTGCATGTATATTTTTGAATTAGAGTTTTGTCTGGATATATGCCCAGGAATAGGACTGCTGGATCATATGGTAATTCTATTTTTAGCTTTCTGAGGAACCTCCATACTGTTTTCCATAGTGGCTGTTCGAACTTACATTCCCACCAACAGCGTAGAAGGGTTCCCTTTTCTCCACATCCTCTCCAGCATTTGTTATCTGTAGACTTTTTAATGATGGCCATTCTGACCCGTGTGAGGTAGTACGTCATTGTAATTTTGATTTGCATTTCTCTAATAATTAGAGGTGTTGACCATCTTTTCATGTGCCTATTCGCCATTTGTATTTCTTCTTTGGAGAAATGTCTATTTAGGTCTTCTGCCCATTTTTCGACTGGGTTGTTTTTGTTGTTGTTGTTGTTGAGTTGTATGAGCTGTTTGTATATTTTGGAAATGAAGCCATTGTTGGTCATATTGTTTGCAGATATTTTCTCCCATTCTGTAGATTGTGTTTTTGCTTTGTTTATGGTTTCTTTTGCTGGGCACAGGCTTGTAAGTTTGATTAGGCCCCATTTGTTTATTTTTGTTTTTATTTCTATTGCCTTGGGAGACTGACCTAAGAAAACATTGGTACGATTTATGCCAGAAATGTTTTGCCCATGATCTCTTCTAGGAGTTTTATGATGTCATGTATTATTTTAACTCTTTAAGCCATTTTGAGTTTATTTTTGTGTATGGTGAGAGGGTGTGTTCTAACTTCATTGATTTACATGCAGCTATCCAACTTTCCCAACACCACTTGCTGAAGAGACTTTTTCCTGTTTTATATTCTTGCTGCCTTTGTTGAAGATTAATTGACTGTAGGTGTGTGCATTTATTTCTGGGCTCTCTATTCTGTTCCACTGATCCATATGCCTGTTTTTGTGCCAGTATCATGCTGTTTTGATTACTGTAGCTTTGTAGTATTGTCTGAAGTCTGGGAGGTTTGTGCTTTGGCAAACCTGAGTCTTTTATGTTTCCATATAAATTTTAGGATTATTCTAGTTCTGTGAAAAATGTCATGGGTAATTTGATAGGGAATGCATTAAATCTGTAGATTGCTTTGGGTAGTATGGCTATTTTAACAATATTAATTATTTTAATCCAAGAGCATGTGATATCTTTCCATTTCTTTGAATCATCTTCAATTTCCTTTATTAATGTTTTATAGTTCTCAGTGTATAAGTCTTTCACCTCCTCAGGTTTATTCCTAAGTATTTTATTTTTGCAGGTGCTATTTTAAAAGGTATTGCTTTTTTACATTCTCTTTCTGATATTTCATTGTTAGTGTAAGGAAATGCAACTGGTTTCTGAATGTTAATCTTGTATCCTGCTATCCTGCTGAATTTGTTTTGCAGTTCTAATAGTTTTTGTGTGGAGTGTTTAGGGTTTTCTATATATAGTATCATGTCATCTGCATATAATGACAATTTTACCTCTTTCCTTCCAATTTGGATAACTTTTATTTCTTTTTCTTGTCTGATTGCTGTGGCTAGGACATCCAATACTATGGTGAATATAAGAGGTGAGAGTGGGTATCCTTGTCTTTTTCCATACTTTAGTAGAAAGGCTTTCAGCTTTTCACCATTGAGTATTATATTGGCTGTGTGTTTGTCATAAATAGCTTTTATTATGTTGAGATATGTTCCCTGTATACCCACTTTGGTAAGAGTTTTTTATCATGAATGAATGTTGAATTTTGTCAAATGCTTGTTCTGTATCTATTGCTCATTTGGTTTTTTTCTTTTCTTTTTTTAATGTAGTATGTCACACTGATTGATTTGCGTATGTTGAACCATCCTTGTGAACTTGGGATGAATCCCACTTGGTCATGGTGTATGATCTTTTATGAGTTATTGGATTTGGTTTGCTAATATTTTGTTGAGAATTTTTGCATCTATATTTATCAAAGATATTGGCCTGTTATTTTCTTTTTTGGTGGTGTCTTTGTCTAGTTTTGGTATCAGGGTGATGGTGGCTTCATAGAATGTCTTTGGGATTCTTTCCTTCCTCTTCAATTTTTTTGGAAGAGTTTGAGAAGGATCAGTATAAATTCTTCTTTGCATGTTTGGTAGAATTCACCTGTGAACCCATCTGGTCCTGGACTTTTGTTTGTAAGGAGTTTTTAAATTACAGAGTCTATTTCACTTCTAATGATCAGTCTGTTCAAATTATCTGTTTCTTCTTGATTCAGTTTTGGTGGGCTGTATATTTCTAAAAACTTATCCACTTCTTCTAGGTTGTTAAATTTGTTGGCATATAATTGTTCATAGTATTCCCTTATGGTTTTTTGTATTTCTGCAGTATCAGTTGTTATGTCTCCTTTTTTATTTCTTATTTTGTTTATTTGGGTTCTCTCTCTCTCTGAGCCTGACCAGAGGTTTGTCAATCTTGTTTACCCTTTCAAAGAACCAGCTCTTGGTTTTATTGATTTTTTTCTGTTTTTTAATCTCTGTTTTATTTATTTCCTCTCCAATCTTTATTACTTCCATTCTTCTGCTGACTTTAGGTTTTATTTGTTCTTCTTTTTCTAATTCTTTTAGCTGGTAGGTTAGGTTGGTTATTTGAGATTTTTCTTATTTTTTGAGGAAGGCCTGTGTATCACTATGAACTTCCCTCTAAGAACTGCTTTTGCTGTATCCCATAAATTTTGTATGGTTGTGTTTTCATTGTCATTTGTCTCAAGGTATTTTTTAATTTCCTCTTTGGTTTCATCATTGACCCATTGGTTATTTTAGTAGCATGTTGCTTAATCTCCCTGTGATCATTTTTTTCTCATTTCTTTTTCTGTGGTTGATTTCTAGTTTCATGCCATTGTGGTCTGAAGAGATCCTTGAGATAATTTTTAAACTCTCAGATTTATTGAGGCTTTTTTTGTACCCTAGTATGTGGTCAAACCTAGGGCATGTTCCATGTGTACTTGAAAAGAATGAGTATTCTGGGGCTTCCCTGGTGGCGCAGTGGTTAGGAATCTCCCTGCCAATGCAGGGGACACGGGTTCGAGCCCTGGCCTGGGAAGATCCCACATGCCATGGAGCAACTGAGCCCGTGCGCCACAGCTACTGAGCTTGTGCTCTGGAGCCTGCGAGCCACAACTACTGAAGTCCGTGCACCTAGAGCCCGTGCTCCACAAGAAGAGAGGCCACTGCAATGAGAAGCCCACGCACCGTAGAGAAGAGTAGCCCCTGCTTGCCGCAACTGGAGAAAGCCTCCGTGCAGCAACGCAGCCAAAAATAAATAAAATAAATAATTAAAAAAAGAAAAAAAGAATGTGTATTCTGTTTTTTTTGTATGTAATGTCCTGAAAATATCAATTAAGTTTATTCTATTGTATTATTTAGAATTTCTGTGCCTTATTGATTTTCTGTCTAGAAGATCTGTCCATTGATGTGAGTGGGGTGTTAAAGTCTCCTACTATTATTGTATTCCTGTCAATTTCTCTCTTCATGTCTCTTAGTATTTGTTTTATGTATTTGGTTTCTCTTATATTAGGTGCATATATATTGATGAGTGTAAAGTCCTCTTTTTTACTGATCCTTTTATCATTATACAATGTCCTTTATCTTTCTTTATGGCCTTTATTTTGAAGTCTATTTTGTCTGAGTATTGTGACCCCACTTTATTTTCATTTCCATTTGTATGAGACATCTTTTTCCATCCCTTTACTTTCAACCTATGTGTGTCCTTTGCCCTAAAGTGGGTATCTTGTAGGCAGCATATTGTAGGCTCTTGTTTTCTTTTATCCAGTGTGCCACTCTGTGTCTTTTGATTGAAGCTTTTAATCCATTGACATTTAAGGTAATTTTTTAAAATAAATGTATTTATTTATTTTCATTTATTTTTGGCTGCCTTGGGTCTTCATTGCTGCATGCAGGGTTTCTCTAGTTGCAGCGAGTGGGGCTACTCTTCATTGCGGTGCATGGGCTTCTCTTCTTGTGGAACATGGGCTCTAGGCATGCAGGCTTCAGTAGTGGCTTGCAGGCTCTAGAGCGTAGGCTCAGTAGTTGTGGCGCACAGGCTTAGTTGCTCTGCAGCATGTGGGATCTTCCTGGACCAGGGCTTAAACCCATGTTCCCTGCATTGGCAGGCAGATTCTTAACCACTATGCCACCAGGGAAGTCCCTAAGGTAACTATTGATAGATATGTATTTATTGCCATTTAAACCTTATTTTCCTGTTGATTTTATACTTCTTCTTTGTTCCTTTCTTTTTGTTTTTCCTTTTGTGGTTTGGTGGTTTTCTTTTGTATTATACTTATGTTCTCTTCTTTTTGGTTTTTGTGGATCTATTGTATGTTTTTGATCTGTGGTTACCCTGTTTTTCAGGTATGTTAACCCCATCCTATTTCTACTTGCCTTAGACTAGTAGTCATATAGGCTCAAACACATTCTAGGAACTGAAAAGAAAATCTACATTTTCTTATTTTATTCCCCACATTTTATGATTTTCATGTCCTCTTTTACATTTTCATGTTCATACTTTTGCTGTTCACTGTGGTTATCATCACTTTCACAGAAATTTTTTTCTTTTTTTTAATATCTGTGTACTGGCTTATTTAAGTGATTTACTTTCCAATTGTCATTTTCTCTTTAGATTCTTTTCTATTTAGGGAAGACCTTTCAATATTTCCTTCAGAACAGATTTAGTATTGCTGTATTCTTTTAGTTTCTGTTTGTCTGAGAAATTCTTTATCTCTCCTATTCTGAATGATAATCTTGCTGGGTAGAGTATCCTAGGTTACAGATTTTTCCCCTTCAGAACTTTGAATGTATCTTGCCCCTCCCTTCTGGCCTGCAGCATTTCTATAGAGAAATCAACTGATAGTCTTATGGGGGTTCTCTTGTAATTAACTGTTTGTTTTTCTCTTGCTGCCTTTAGAATCCTCTTTATCTTTAACTTTTGCCATTTTTATTATAATATGTCATGGGACTTCCCTGGTGGTGCAGTGGTTAAGAATCTGCCTGCCAATGCAGGGGACATGGATTCGATCCCTGGTCCGGGAAGATCCCACATGCCGCAGAGCAACTAAGCCTGTGCGCCACAACTACTGAGCCTGCACACCACAACTACTGAAGCCCGCCGCAACTACTGAAGTCCACGTGCCTAGAGCCCGTGCTCTGCAACAAGGGAAGCCACCACAATGAGAAGCCTCTGCACTGCAACAAAGAGTAGCCCCCACTCACTGCAGCTAGAAAAGGCCCGTGCGCAGCAACGAAGACCCAACGCAGGAAAAAAAAAGTCTTGGTGTAGGTCTGTTTAGGTTTATCTTGTTTGGGACCCTCCATGCTTCCTGTACCTGGATATCTGTTTCCTTGTTTAGGTTTGGGAAGTTTTCAGCCGTAATTTCTTCAAATACATTTTCGATCCGCTTTTCTCTTTCTTCCCCTTCTGGAATTCCTATCATGCGTAGGTTGGCATGCTTTATATTATCCCATAGGTCTTTTATATTGCTTTCATTTTTTTCATTTGGCTTTCTGTCTGCTGTCCTGATTGAGTGATTTCCATTATTCTATCTTCCAAGTCACTTATTCGTTCTTCTGCATTATCCGTTCTGCTATTTATTGCCTTTAGCTCAGCTTACATCTCAGTCAATGAGTTTTCTGATTTTTCTTGGTTCCTCTTTATAGTTTCTAGTTCCTTCTTATAGTACTCTGCATATCTGTCAATAGCCTTTCTTAATTCCTTCAGTACCCCTTTTTGAAACCAGTGTCTATTAGATCAAAGAAGTCTGTTTCATTGTTTGTTCTTTCAGGGGAATTTTCTTGGTCTTTAAACTGGAGGTGGTTCCTCTGCTTCTTCATTTTACTTATATTTCTCTTGCTCTGTGAGTTTAGGAGAAACGATTATCTACTGTGGTCTTGGAGGGCTATTCTTATGTGGAAGCGTCCCTGTGTAGCTCTGTGGATTTAATATTTTTGGTGCAAGGGCTGTTTCAATATGGATATCTGTTGCCTCTTCCCTCAGCATGTGCAGGCTATTATCCCCTTGATAGGGGGTGTGCAGATGTGGCAGTGCTCAGTCCTAGGGTTCTTGGTGGCGGTGGTGGCTTATGTGCATCCCCAGAGCATGTGATGGGTGCAGGAGCTGCTCGTGACCACTCCTGGAGCTCGTGTAGGTGGTGTCCTACCGCCTGAGAGCACATGCAGGGAAAAAGCCTGCAATGGTGGGTCCCACCCCTCCCCTCGTGCACCCCCCAAACAATGGCACCTGTCCTCTAAGGTGGCCTGGGCTTGCTCCATGAACACCCTCAGTTGCAGTCACACCAGACTCCAGCCCCTTCAGGCTGTTTTCACACAGCCAACACCAGTCCTCTCTCTGAGTCTGATATCTGAAGCCTGAGCTTCAGCACCCAGCCCCAATCCGCACCAGCAGATGCACATCTCAGGCTGGGGAGTGCAGGGTGGTGGCACTGACTGTGCAGGTCTCTCTCCATTCTGGCTGCTGAAAACTGGTTGCTGCATTCTCCTCTGAGGCTCTGAAGCTCTGTCCCAGCTGATCTCCCCGCTGGTGAGGGGATTTCCCAGGGTGCGGGAACCTTTCCTTTTTCACAGCTCCCTCCTAGGAGGGAGGTCCCATCCTGATTCCTTTCTCACTTCCTTTTTTTCTTTTTTCTTTTTTCTTCCTACCTGGTTACATGGAGATTTTCTTGCCCTTTCAAAAGTCTGAGGTCTTCTGCCAGCATTCAGTAGACATATTGTGAGAATTATTAATACATGTAGATGTATTTTTAATATATTTGTGGGAGGTGGTGAGCTTCACATCCTACTACTCCACCATCTTGATTGCTGCCCCACTTTTTTAAAATATTTAACATATAAGTGCTATCATACAATGTTTGTCTTTGACTTATTCAACAAAGCATAATACTCTCCAATTCCATCCATGTTGTTGCAGATGAAAATTTTCATTCTTTTTTATGGCTGAGTAGTATTCCACTGTGTGTGTGTGTGTGTGTGTGTGTGTGTGTGTGTGTGTGTGTGTGTGT